>NW_024465369.1:26592500-26760000 GCF_017591425.1 Ochotona curzoniae
AAAAGTGATACTACAAGGTAAAAAAAAAACTGAAAATAGTATATTCATATAAATGTGCACAAAAAAGTAGCATAAAGTAAAAAGAAATATACTGACAGGTAGCAATGCCTATCTATTACAGGGAATACTGTGGTCCACTGTAAAGTAATTCAGTTCCGACCCTATAGCTACCATAATTAATGTTTAAAAATACTTGAATGTGGACATCTCTATTGTCTGTGAAATAATGGAAGTGTAAATAATAATAAAGATCCATTTTATTAAAACATTCTGTTTTCCTTATTCTTTAAGAACTTATACTTTTCTTCTTTTTTTATTATATTTTTGACAATCTTTACATAGTTAATTAGGGTAAAAGAACATACACTTTGTATTTATGCTTATAAATTCGTTGCACTGCAATTAAAAACTATTTCAGAGGTAGGGAGAGAGCCTGTTAGGGCTAAACCCGGGAGTCAGCAGCTCAAACTAGGTCCACCACGTGATTCGCAGAAATGCTGTCAGTTGAGGCATCACTGCTGTTTCGCAGGATTTGTATTAGCAGAAGTTAATACGCTGTCAGGAACGGGGCAACATGCTGAATCCAGCACTGCAACATGTGCACCAGCATCTTAATCAGCATCTTGCCTACCAGATTCTCGCTTAAATGCCCACGAAAGCATCTCTGTCTCAGATTAAAGAGGACTGTCTCATGTGGAAAGAAAACATCCTTTCTTCCCCAGGTACTTTATGAACCACCTTAAGGGCAGAAAACAAAAACAAAATTAAACAAAGCAAACAACCCACACCCCCATTGTTATCATTTCATTTGCAGCTTTTGTAGTGCTAAGTATTCAAACTTCTCTTATCAGACTTAAGGTACTCAAACAGACAACAAAAAGGCAAGTTTTTAATGCACCAGTGACATTCTATATGACATTTTAGTGTGTTTTACTCCACTCTGGGAAAAACGCAGGTTAATCAAATGAAAACTGTGAGTTGGTATGGTCCATAAAGTGATAATTACATATTTGCTCCTCAAGTTACAGATGCTGGAGAAGGCACTTGGCTTAGCAGACTAGTTAAGATCCCTGTGTCCTGTGTTAGAGAACCTGGTTAGAGTTTCTGCTCTACTCTCAATTGCGGCTTCCTGCTACTGTAGGCACTAGGAGGCAAAAGTCAGGAAGCTCAAGTCATTGGGTCTCAACTGCCCATGTCAGAGAACTGAATTGAGTTCTGAGCGTCTTGCTTGGAACCCAGCCAGAATAAATTGAAGGTATATGGGTAGCAGATGAAATCTATTGATGTCTCTCATAAGATAAACAAACGTAAAATTTTATAGATGCTTGAATAGATTAAAAGAAATGCATGACACGGCTTGCAGACATTTTGTATATTGGCTACCTACTGTGTTGGGTGGTAGAAATATATCAAGAATATATGGAATGATAGAACATAATTGAGTATCACACAGCAATTAAAAACAGTTTAAAAATTGCATGACTATGACCCAATCCTCAAAAGTGCTAGTGATAACTGGCACATTGTTTAATTGATTTTGCTTTTTAAAAGTTAATTTCTTTACCTCTTATTATTAGTCATGTATTGCAGCATTAAAATTAACATAAAGGTGAGCATAACACATGATCTTTATATGTCATCTTATTAAAATGAAGCTATTTTTAATACTTTTAAGAGGCCTATCAGAAAACACAATTTATATCCTCAAAGTATATTTTGTCAGTTTCAAGTATAATTTTTGCATTCATATTCTTTTATGAATTTTAATGGAGACACTTAAATTGTAATTATTCCTCTCAGCACAAATGCAGGTAACAAATGGAATTCAATCAGTGTTTGCGCATAATGACCATCATTAAGAGAGAAATAATAATGACATTCTCTCTGCATTAAACTTGCAGACTCTTTACACAATGATCTGAATCCCATTATTGATCTCCATGGAGATATGCAATTGTCACCTATTCTGCATAATATCTGAATGTTAAACACATTTGTTTGGAACAAATATTTTAATGAATACAGTCAGTTCCACTTAATTAACTATCTGATAACTGAATATTTTTACTTAATAATTCAGCTTGGAATTTCAAAATTGTCCTATTTTTTATTCAAATGCACTTGAGATTAGTTACAGATATTCATTTGAATGTTCATAAAGTGTACATGGAGTTTAAAATCTCCCCTTGGCTTTCTTTAAAGTATGTCCATTAGAGGGACAGTGGAGAAATATTTTTCGTCTGTTTAAATAATTCTCTCATTACTGTTGTTAAAATAACCCCTTAGAAGCAGAGTTCTGATGTTTATTCTGACAAAAATCCTTCTGCTCCCTAACTTTCTTTATTGTAGCATTGTTCATAAGCATGACACTATTCATCTTTACACACACACATTTTTGCATGAATATTTGGATTAGGAAATAAAA
Source organism: Ochotona curzoniae (assembly GCF_017591425.1). Classification (NCBI taxonomy): domain Eukaryota; kingdom Metazoa; phylum Chordata; class Mammalia; order Lagomorpha; family Ochotonidae; genus Ochotona; species Ochotona curzoniae. Next base: position 26,594,926 of record NW_024465369.1, read on the forward strand.
TATGAATAAAATATTGAATTTGCATGTACAGAAACCTGTAGGAAAGTTATAATTGGTGAATATTTGGCTTATTCTGCAAGAAAAAGAATCAGAGATAATATTGATAATAATAGTAATAGTATATACAAAGAATAATTAACATTGAGACATGAAGTCTCACAGGACAGCATAAATAATATAAATTGATATCACTATTATTTGCTGGGTACTTACTAAATGTCCAACATTCCACTGGCAATAATAAAATTATAATTGGCCACAAACCAAGCCTAGCTTTAAGAAGCTCACCATCTTGAAGAGAAGTCATATCCATTAAACAAGCTGAACACCGTTGACAAATGCTAATGGTTTGACAAGAATGCCATAAGAACACGGAGGTGAAAGTGATTATTCAGACCAAGAAAGATTAGACAACATTTAGCAAGAGAGCAAACTTTGAGTTATGTCTTAAAGGACGAACAGAATTTTTCCAGGCTTAAGATGTGTATAGAAAGGTTTGGGAATAAAGAAAGTTGTGTGAACAAAATCTTCGAGGCATAAGAGTATATGAATCGTTCAATTTTGCTAGAGTCTGAGTTTCATGACGAACTCTGTAGGGAATGAGACTATAAAGTTTAGTATAATAGGCACAACTTATTAATCATTTGCGATGTGCCAGGAACTTAACACACATCTTAGACCTGACTGAAACCCTGTCTTATGTAATTTAGATGGATGTAGAAGTTATTTTTAGAGATAAGAGAACTAACTACCCAATGCCATAAGCCAGTAAGTGGTAAAACAGGATTTTTTTGACCAAGTCAGTTGATGTCTAATTCTTAAACTCCAAGTGGAGTTGAAATGAGGTGTAAATGCCTTAAATTGAAAGTTAAGGGAGTTTTGAATATATATGGGAAGGTCTTACGCAGAGGAATGGCATGATCAGATGGAAAACTGAGGAAAAAAAACCTTTATGTTATCATGTGGATAGTAAATTAAAAACAATGATAGTTAAAGAAATCTGGAACTATAAGACTTTTCAGTTATCCAGGTTAAACTGTTTCACACACTGAACAAATTTCCTTGGGTGAAATTACTAGAGGTTGGTGTTGGCTTGGATAAATGAGTATATATAAACATACTAGGGGAGAGAGAAGTGTTCTCTGTCTCTCTTTTGGATTATTGAGATTCATGAAGGCTTATATTGGCAACACATTGAAACATGTTGATATTTAAATGCTCCAGTTGGATTTCTAATAGGTTGTGGGAAAAATACAGCTAGGGTATAATTTTCCTTTATGTTAGATTCTATTTTAATATCCTTTCATTTTCATCTCCAATTACTTCTCCGTATCTGGAGATGTGTGAAGACGTGTGAAGAAGCAATCTGATTAATTCACACAAAAAATTTAGTAACACAATGCATTACTTCTTTCATGCTAGTAAAAGAGTGAAAGAACATCATTCCAAGGAGGACAAGGCTCAAAGCAAACATTTTAAAAATGACACTTATTAATGTTTAATTTTAATTATTCATTTATATCTTAATTTAAAGTTTACTATCACACACAGAGAAACAGTGAGAGAGAGAAAGGGAGAGAGAGAGAGAGAGAGATTTTCCAACCAGTGGTTCAGTTATGTGCAAGGCTGGTCAAGGCTGAAGAAGGAGCAAGGGGCTTCATCCATATCTCCCATACGAATAATACAGGCTCTAATACCTGGATCATTTTTCTACTGTTTTCCTTTGCACATCAGTGGGGAGTTTAATAGGAAGCTGAGCAGCTAAGACTCAACTTAGCATCTATATGTGATTCCAGCTTTGCAGGTGATAGTTTAACTCTCTTAGCTACAATATTGACCTCACTAATTAATTTCTTGAGTGCCACGAGTGCTCTGAATTTAGGGGACATGAAAACAAGAGGCCTAGCATGTTGTTGCATGTTAGGCAAACAAATCAGTTGGTGCCAGAATCTAGAATGTGGTACACAGAATATTATCCCTTCTTCCAAAGTTGTTCATGGTTTTACTTCTGGGGACTCTGAATATATTGGTACCTGGAAAATGGAACTCGGCAAATTAAATCTGGAGAATGGGATTACCTTGGTTTACATAGTATACTTAATGTAAGAACAGGTTGTTCAAAATGAAAGAGGAAGACTGGCTAGTTATTAAAAATATTCAGTGGAAGATAAGGCAGGAGAGACTTTAACATGAGTGAGATTCAACCCATCATTTGGTGACTTTGCAGACAGAAGACAGTGTCTGGAAGAGAGAAGTGCATGGCCTTGCGAAGCTGGGAATTGCTCTCATCTCACAGCTGAAGAATTGGAGACCTCAGCCCTACAACTTCAAAGAACTCATTCCTGTCAAAATATGAAGGCACAAGAAACTAGATTCTCTCCTGGAAAATCTTACCTACAGACTTGTAACATAGTTTTTTTTTGTTCTAAATGTCCAAGTTTGTCATAATTTGATATCACAGTAATTTAAAAACCTAATGCAAATGGGAATACAATTCTTGTGTCCATGGCCAACTGCTCTTAGTTTCAGAAAGATGACTCCAAACTTAGTGATAATTAATGTAGATGAAGTATGTTTTACTATTACTTATTTATTACAGAAAGGAGAAAGATCTCCTAACCATTGTTTCATCCCCTCCTCCTAAATGACCACAGTAGCCAGAGGTGAGCCAATCTAAACTCAGAAGCCAAGAGCTTTCTCCGAATTTTCCATGTAGGTGTAGGCGCTCAAGAACTTGAGCCATCCTCCACTGCTTCCTCAGGCCATCTGCAATGAGCTGGCTCCTATATGGGATGGTAACGCTTTCAGTCAGAGGATTAGCCTGATGGACCACCTTGCAGGATCCCAAACCCCATCATAATTTAAGGACAGACTTCCAATTTCTCATGTTCCTTTTGAGATCCACGTCCTCCATGACTGTCCCTAAAGTTTAATTCCTTGGAGAACTGATTCAAATTCTGCTCCTTAACATCCCTTCCCCCAGAAAAGCAGAGATACACCTTATAGACAAGTCATGCTAATGAAAGAACTCAGTACTAAGTCAAAGAACATCTGGGGTCAGGTCAATGATTATGCCATGGTTTCTTCCAAGGAACAATAAGGTTAATATTGGCTTTATATTCGGACACCAAAGATCTGTTTCAGGTGATCAGAACCCAGAAGCAAGACACTTTGGTTGAATATAGAAGCGCTGAGGAGCCTAAACAAGATGCAAGGGTAAAACTAAGCCCAGTATTGTAGCACTGCATGTTAATCCACCAGTTGGTATAAAAACATCACACACCAGAGTACTGCTTAGAGTTTTGGCTGCTCCATTTTTAATGTAAGTTCTTGGTAGTGCACATGAAAAAGCAAAATATGGCTTACCTTCCTGGAATTCTACTATCCATGGAGAAGCCCAGGATACTAGCCATAGAAAAATAAGCCTCCTGGATTTGGCCTGGTCCAGGCTTGCTGTTGAGTTCACTGGGGTAGTGGACCAGCAGATGGAAGATCTCTTTCTGTGTTTCTTTTCTTTAGATTTTTAAATTTTATGGGAAAGTTGGACTTACAGAGCATAAGAGAGACAGAGATAACCTCTGTCCACTGGTTAACTCCCCAAGTAGCCACAGCAGCTGAGCTGATCCAAAGTCAGGATCCCCCAGGTCTCTCACATTCATTCAGGGTCTGAAGGTTTTGGCCCATCCTCTAGTGCTTTCCCATTTCTTCATTTTGTGAATCTTGGGTATTATTCCCCTGTCTGCGATGTCATGTGCAAAGATTCTCTCCCATTGTGTCAGTTGCTTCTTCACTTTATCATTTCCTTTGATATAGAGAAGCTTCTTACCAATATATGTATATACAGTAAGTCTATACATATGTTCCGTCCTCCATCCTCACCTTACCTCTACAACTTGATTTGTTTAGAATTAGATATAAACTCTTGTCTGTAATCCAGTGAATAAATATTTTGCACAGGTTTTATATTCTTGGCCCTTAGGAAATGCTGAAATGAAAACAAAATAATAAGAATTATATGTGGAACCTCTTCTGTAATTTTATTGTGCAGAATTGAGATAATTATCAAATTATTATTTAATTAAAATATGTAATTACAATTCTGAGAATATAAAAAACACAATACAGCAATTTTCAAATGAAATTTTAATTTAATTATTAGTAGTCCATACAGTTTTAAAAAATTTAGAAGTTTCAGTTATGGTAACTTACCTGTTTAGTGTATTAATAATATGATAATGGGTGGCATCTGATTCCAGTACCAGTTTTCACCAGATTTTTCATTTGTAACTTCTTTGAGTAAAAAGTATAAATCATAAAATATGATATTTACAATGGCATAGTTAAAAGAACTCTGTTACATGAATATCCATATACTAGAACTTTGTTTTTTTTAGTTTATTTTTTCTTAATTTGAAAGGCAGATTTTTACAGAGAAAAGAAATAATCACTTACTCCCCAAATTGCTGCACTGGCCTGGGCTAAGCTGATCTGAAGCTTGCAGCCAGGAGCTTCTTTTTGGCCTCCTTTGTAGGTGCAGGGTCTAAGGAACTGAGCCATCTTCTGCTGCTTTCCCAAGTCAAAAGCAGAGTTGGATTGGAAGTGGAGGAGCCACGACACAAACTGGCACCTTGCAGGTGGAGGATTGATTAGACAACTACTCCATTTTCCAGGTCCCTGTAGACCTTTCATTGCTAAATTCAACTCACTGGTTTTATCTGTCAGTAAATGTTGGGAATGATGAAGGAAATGTGTTATTGAGAGTACCTTTGACTTATAACAAAAAACTGAAAATTATGAAACTCTGGGGGAAGAGACTTTAGTGCTAGTGTTCCTGTTTCTATGAAAAAAAAAAGTAACATACTGTCAGGTGACTTCTGAATATTTAAAGACAGGCTTTATAGACATTTCACAGAAAAGGTCGCAAGTCCAAGTCCTCTAAAGTGAGAGGTGGTCCAGTCTGGTTGGGAGGCTCTCAGCAGAGTCCAGTTCTGACTATCTATAGTAGCAATACTCCCAGGGAGCATTAACCAGGAGCATTTGAAAAGATGAATCAAGTTGCCTACGGGAGTAGCTCCAAGTCACGCAGGCTTTAAGAGCACATGTGTGGAAGCTGAGACTGAGAATGAATATAAAAGAGTGGTACAAAACTGCTAGAGTAGTTCGTGAGGTTGAAACTCTGAATAACTTAAATTTGCTAAAAACTAAAGTCATGAAAAAGGATGAATAAACATTTGGAATATACAAAATAGGAAGCTTGAGAGCATGCATACAGGTATGTATTAATGGAATTTACATTATATTAATTATATGATAATATATCAAACATATTAATATAGGATATTAATATATTCTCTTATATATTGATATGCATTTATATATTATATCAATATTAATATACAAATGCATCATATATCAATATATGTGATATATTAACATATGTGATATATTAACATATTATATTAATTTTTAATGTACCAGACAGCTTTTTGCATGTTAGGTTCTATAACAAAGAATACCCTACTTTTCTCCCATTGCCTTTTAGGTCGGTTGTAGATTGATGGGTTCTATTTCCATCCACATGTCTTTTTCAACCGAGTTTTAGGAGAAGAGCCACTTGTCACGTCTGGCACAGCAGCATAAGATGACTAACTGTGCTGAGTTGTCTACAGCTTCACCAAGATGCAGAACTTAGGACAACTGCTTTGTTGCCGGGAAATTAATTAGCTGGTATTCATATCTATCCAAAATTTGAAATGTGATATTTGATGATCAACTTTTACTTATTTTTTCCAAACATTGGACGAGTTGGCTGCAAATGTAAAAGTTCTTTTTAATCTGTATTGTTTTCATTTCCGTATCTGAGGGTCTCAGTTTCCTATCCTGCTCTGACAATTTAATGACTGAACATTTTGGACTTGCCGCTGTGAGTATGTGTATTATTCATTTTACAAAAGCCTATATGAGAAGTGCCTTCTGACATAAAAATGGCATGAAAGCGAAAGACAATCAATAGGAGAAGTTTTAAAACAGGGCATTGTTGTGTACAAAGAGCTAACTAAAAGGATGAATGAGAAGATAAATCTTTAAATATTGGTAACTAACTTGCAAAATTATAGTTTCAACATAATTGGGTTCTCTAAAATTTCATTTTTTATCCAAACATATTCCATTAATGCAAAATCTAGTAATGTTCTTCGAGAAATTTTTTCTCATCGTACCCTCAAATCTCCTTCTCCTTCTTCCTCATCCTCTCTACGCTACCCTTCCCTCCGTCTCCCCTGTTCTAATTGTTTTGGCCCCATGAATAGCTATTTCTTTTTACATATTACTAAACATGGCCTTTCCTGGAGGCTTACAGGGAGTTCATGGAAGCAGGCCCAGGGATCAAATTTATATAGATTTTATTCCTAGAGACCTTCAATAAATATTACTATTTCATCATGTCTCTTATTTAGCATACTATAGGAAAAATATGTGTCCTGGAAAATTAAATGGTCCCCATAGTTGTCTTAGTGTTATTCATGTTCATTTCTGCTCCCTGAAATTATGAGTACATAGAGACACTTCCTTCATGAAAATGCAAATCAAAAGTTCAGTGTGTCATCAACTCATTTCTATTAAGAAGACTATTATTAAAAGGAAATTAAGTGATAAATAATGGTTAAGATATAGAGAAAAGGGAACTCATATAGAATGTAACTGGTGCTAGGGCTTATAATATCAAAACTGTATTCTTAACACTAAGTAGATGCAAAGGACTCAGCCCTGGCCTGGAGAGTAACTATAAGATATGCATGATATTTTACACTGTCAATGCATTGTGTATCTGGAGTGGTAGAATGCAAACAGATTTTTTCCCCCTAATTTTCACAAGGTATGTTATGGTAACTCTGAGGAATCTAATACAATTAGTCAGCTGCAGGACACAGTGAGGATGTGACATCTCAGAAGGTGAGACTCAACTGTGTTGGGGATTGTGAACTAGTAACAACTAGCCCTGGCTGTTGCAGCATCGGGGGCATTCCAGTAAATTGAATCAGCAAATCTCCTTTTTTCTGTTGCTCTCTCATTCAAATAAGTAAATAAGTCTTTTTTTTTTTAATCCAAACTCCAAGTTTTTCTAATTTTTGAACCATGCCTTTTATAAGTTGGGTACAAACTGCACTGTCTGATCTGAAACTCTTATTGGGTGTGTCACTTCATTAATAACCACATGTTTCCTCTACTTCTTTCATACTGTATCTCTATAGCACTTACCATTGTCTTATGTACTGAATCTTTTACTTATTTAGTTTGTTTGTCTTCTCACTTTAGAATTTAATCTCCACCAAAAAAGGTGTTATGTAGCTCCACAAATAACCACAATACACGACCTAATACAAGATAAATTTATCCTCTCAGAGAAATAGAAGTTAGAAATCCACAATTAAGTTGTTGATACATTTCCTCTGGGGGCTTTGAGATGATAGAATCCATTCCTTTCTCATAGCTACTGATGTTTACAGCACCCTTGGCATTCCTTCACATGTACAAGCTCCACCTTTGTTTTCACATAATTTTTTTTCTGTTTCTTCTTTTTATCTCTTACAAAGACATTCCTCGAAGGTTTTTATTTTATTAGCATTTGAAAAGCAGAAAAGGAGAGGGGAGAGAGACAGAGGCAGAGAGACAGAGAGAGAAAGAGAAAGGAGAAAAACAGAGAGTAGGATCTTTCTTAGGTTTACTTTTTAAATGTCTCAATAGTAATTTAGGCATTTATACACATGTATGGCAATTTTACAAATATTATATAATTTATAATAATAAGTTTATATATATATTATATATATATTATATATATATATACTATTGAGGCATTTATAATTCCTTAGGAGCAAGGGCTGGACAAGGCTATGCCTGGACCCAAAACTCAGGCTGAGTTTCCTAGTGTTTGACAGAGACCCAAGTACTTGAGTGTGACCTGCTGCCTCCCAGTGTATGCATTAACAGTGAGCGAGAATTGGTAATAGATCCAAGACTGAAGACCAGGCTCTGCACTATGGACCACAATCATCTCATTCAAGTCTTTACTGGTATGCCCAGTGCCCACCCAAAATGAACATTTTTAAAAATTTTGCTTCCTTTATTATTATTATTTTATGATACAGTTCCATAGATCATGGGATTTTCCCTTATCACCTCCCCAATTTCCTTTCCCCTCACTGAATTTCCCTATATCATTATTATAGTATAGTTCTTCATACACAATCATATATCCATCATTGTGGGCATGGACAATGGCAGATAGTCCAGCATCCTATTGTCAATATACAGTAAACAGCTTCATTGGGAGTCCATCAAACAGCTTCATTGGGAGTCCATCTTTGTCTGGAAGTAGGTATGCATACTACATTGTTTCTGACATCTGGATATGATAGTCTCCATTACACAGTTATGATATATCCCCTTAACTGAAAGGAAAAAACACAATTATGAGCACCCAATCCAGACTGATCTCATCTCAAGGTCCTTACCTTAACTACATCTGCAATAAAGCTTGTTACACACAACTTTTTTTTTTTAAAGATTTATTTTTATTATTTTTCATTGGAAAGGCGGATGTACATAGAGGAGAGACAGAGAGGAAGATCTTCCGTCCGATGATTCACTCCCCAAGTGAGCGCAACGGGTCGATGCTATGCCGATCCGAAGCCAGGAGCCTCTTCCGGGTCTCCCACGCGGGTGCAGGTTCCCAAAGCTTTGGGCCGTCCTCGACTGCTTTCCCGGGCCACAGGCAGGGAGCTGGAAGGGAAGTGGGGCTGCCGGGATTAGAACTGGCGCCCATATGGGATCCCGGGCGTGCAAGGCGAGGACTTAACCACTTGCGCCACCGCACCGGGCCCTACACACAACTTTTAAAACAGGGTGGGGCCCGGCGCGGTGGCACAAGTGGTTAAGGTCCTCTCCTTGCACGCCCGGGATCCCATATGGATGCCCGTTCTATCCTGGCAGCCCCGCTTCTCACCCAGCTCCCTGCCTGTGGCCCGGGAAAGCAGTCCAGGACGGCCCAAAGCTTTGGGAACCTGCACCCGCGTGGGAGACCCAGAAGAGTCTCCTGGCTTCGGATCGGCATAGCATTGGCCGTTGCACTCACTTGGGGAGTGAGTCATCGGACGGAGGATCTTCCTCTCTGTCTCTCCTCTCTGTATATCCACCTTTCCAATAAAAAGTAATAAAAATAAATCTTTAAAAAAAAACAGGGTGGACTATCTTTTGTGGGGCATAAATCAACTTGCAGTACTAGGTCTAATTTTACTGATGTGTTCGGTATAATGTGTTCCTTAGCATTTGGAAAAGAGTTTATAACAGAGTAACTGCTCAATAATTATTTGTTAAGTGAATCCATTGAGGAGCTACAATGTGTCAGTCCCTGAATTTCATTTGGATTATGAAATTTAAACAAGCTTTTTTTAGGGCAAAAATTCTCATTCTGTTTGCACATTTTAGATTTCTTAAACTGATTCTATGTATATAGCTGGTTGTACACAAATACTAGAAACATGAATGGATGAGAGGGTCACATGAGATCACGGCTCACCATTTTATCTTGCTATGCAAGCACTCTGTTCTTCCTTGCTTCCTTGTGGGAGAAGCTCTTGCCAAAGATGATGGGATTTTTATGTACAAAGAATTATTCTTTGTCCAAGACTATAGGGATTTATGAGAGAAGTAAATATATAAAATCTTTTGTACAAATTCTAATATCAAGCTTTATGATAAAAGTTGTCATAAAGATACTTTTAGAAATCATATTTAGTTATGCTGTGTATCATATTCATATTTTCTACTATTTTATTTGTCAAGAACATATAAAGATTTGTATGTGCAACATTGAAAATCAGAAAACAAAGACTGATCAGTTTTATTACTAAGAATTTAGTCCTTGTCTTGTAAAGTTTTTTCTAAAGACACTAATTTGTCTAAATCCTTATTTATAAAACACTCCTCATGGTGTATATTTTCTCTGTGACTTGTCTAAATTAGAAACAATATGCATGCCTTTCATTGTTAGATATTATATGAAATTGACAAAAGTTCTTTCAGGTTATGTTGCACTTAGTCAGTATTCATTCAATTAGACAAAATTTAAAGCACAAAAATGTTTAAGATGAAACTCTATTCATATATTTTTTAGAACAAAATTTAAAACCTGGTATTTTCCTGAGAAAAATGTCATTAGAAAAGCAGAGGTAAGAATTATGTTATGGAATTGAAATCTGCTTCTTGAGCTGCATTTACCTAATTCCTAATTCATTTTAAGGCTTGAAAATGTAAGTAAAGCATTACTTTATGTAACCTCTATGTATTATGAATATAGCATATATATGTGAAAAAATGTGCTGCATTCATTTTCTCTATCCTGATAGCAAGCAATCCCATTTCAATAACAGGAAAGAACCTTGAACACCATATAGAAAATTTTCAGTTGAAAGACTTACATCCAGGAAACATGAATCTTTTGCCCGTGACTAAGCATACACACTTGCCACACACACACACTGCTCATAAATATGATAGTTTAAGGACTTAACCGGAAACATTGCATGTTTATATACAGAAAAATTACATGATTACAGAGGGAAAATGATCTAGTGGAACATATCACTTGTATGCTTCCTTCATATGCCAACATTCAATATGCAAAAGCAAATCAATTGAAAAGCTACTCCCCCACCCCTCCACAAAGAAAGAAAAAAAAAAAAAAAGAAAAAGCCTGTGAAAAAAGACACGAAACTATTATGGACTGATCAGTTACCTGGGTCACAGGTCTGATTTTAGCCATGTCTTAGAGTTCCAACAGCAGCATCCAGATGCTTACTTGGTATGTGTACCATTATTTTAGCAAAAGAAACCTTTTCACCTTTAGCCATGTCAAACCACAAAGGATTTCACAAATCAGTACCAGGCATATTTTTAGTCTTAAATACCTGTTCCCATATATATATTTATATCATTTATATTTTATTGTCTTGTTTTCAGAATAAGGATTTAAATGATTAAAACCTGCTTTTTCATCATTGTTTTCTGCTTTCTAAAATTCATTTAGTTTGAGAAATGAAGTTCAGCTAGTGAGTTTAATTTTTATTGTGAGTCAGTTTTACCTTTAGAATCCAGGAGGGCAAAATCAAGTTACAGGATTTCTACTGAAATGCTTAGAGCTAGACTCCAACCAAACATAACAATTAAATACTGTTTTCACAAGATTTATACATTTAGAAAAGACTAACTCTGCCTTAATTCTGAAATTATAATCAATCTCTTTGTTTTTCTGAAATACAGGAATATTTAAAATTCTCCAGCAATTTTGGTCTCACAAATGGAAACATTTGGCTCACTGGGATCTGTCTGCTTTGGGTTCTGTGTAATTAGAATGTACAGATTTGACATCAAAAGTGTTATATTGTAGTTACAGCAAAAAAGAACTAAGAACAAATGTGTAAATCGTTGGATGCAATTTAGACTATAATGTTCTAGAATGGAGACACAAAAATCATGTAAGCCAAGTTAAATAAAACCTGGTGTCAACAATAAATCATCATATTAAGTAATGTTCAGAACACCATAAATGTCTGACCAATATAGAAGGCCCAGCCACAAAGGTCATATTCAAAGCTCCATAGTAACAGAATTTTTTACTCTGTTTCTAGATCAAACCAGCTAGTGACAGCCAAATTTGTGTTTGACTTCTTCCCTATTCATATGAAATTCAAACTATATTACTTGATTATGAATAATTGGTCCCATGATTGCCTGAACTGATCAAACTATTGAGATATATAATAGGATAACTGAAAGAAGTAGTAAGCAAATATGTGAGAAGAAACATATCCGAAACTGTATGAACAATTAGTTTATGGTCCAATTTATTGTGACCTGGTAGTTTTTGGTTATGTAGTTGAGATAAAGTTTTCTTTTTTCATCTAACAATAGGGTTCATGACTGAGTTCAGTATAACAAAACATGGATTAGCAAGACTTTTTACTTTATTAGGTATAATTTTGCTATTTTATATAAGCATTCTTGGGGATGGTATTGCAGCACAGCAGGTTAAGTCACTGCTTGGGCCGCACATCCCCTAACAATCCGCTGGTTTAGTCCCTGCTACTCTGCTTCTGATCCTTCTCCCTGTTGATGCACTTGGGCAGCTGTGGATAGTGTGACTCTAGTAATCCCATTCTGTCCCCCATGTGGGAATCCTGATGGAGTTCACTTCTGATGCTGGCCTATCCTTACCCTGGCTGTTGCAGGCATTTGGGGGGTGAGCCAGTGGGTGAAACATCTTTTCTTTCCTTCCTTCCTTCCTTCCTTCCTTCCTTCCTTCCTTCCTTCCTTCCTTCCTTCCTTCCTTCCTTCCTTCTTTCTTCCTTCCCTTCCTTCTTTCCCTCCTTGCTTCTTTTCGAGAGATACCTTTTATTTGTTGGTTCACACCATAAATGTTTTCAATTGCAGCAATTGAATTAGGCTGAAATTAGGACACCAGGATGCATTCTGGTTATCTCATGTGAATGGCAGAGACCAAAATACTCAAATCCTCATTTGCTGCTTCCCAGGGTGCCTGATAGCTGGAGTTCAATCAAAGACAGAGTTGGAATCGAGACCCAAGGATGCCACATGGAATGTGGGCTTCATTAGTGGCATCTTAATTACTGAGCCAAATGTCTAGCCTTACTTAGCATAGATTTAACATAATACAGGACCTTTCAGAAAGGAACATTCAAAATAATAAAGAAACCTGAGTATTTTTGTGCTCAGTTTGAGAAAGCAGATAGTTATGGGGGATAGTAAAGAATGTGGCAAATGATGATAAGTTCACGTGAACTTAGTAGGACCTATTTGCAGATTCTTCGTGGCATTCTTTATCATCAGGAAAAAAAGAGATTACAATCCTCTGGGTTTAGAGAGGATAATTCTGGAATGAATATTTTATAATCTATCAACAACGGGACGGAAGAGAGATGACAAATTGAGAATGATTCTGACTTTTGCTGTTTTCTCAAACGTCAATGTGCTATATTTTGAGATGGCTTGTCTTAAGTCACAGTAGGCTGCTGTAGCCATTTGGAAAAGCAATCAGTGGGTAGAAGGTTTATCTCTCTTTCTGTCACTCTCCATCTCTTTCTCTCTGCCTCTCTTTCTCTCTGTAACTTGCTTTCAAAATAAATAAACCTTAAAAAAGAAAAATGTATGCATGCATTTCAAATGTCCTTTGCATAAATAGTTGGTTTCAGTTTTTCACCAACATTTTTAAGTACCTGTATATTTTCTTGACTTTGCTTTTTGAAATTGAATGGTCTATGTTGTTATCCTCAATAAATGTGGTTACTGTGCTCTTCCAAGGAATGATAGTTAAATTGAAGGGATATGAAATAGACACATATCCCAAGCTCTGGGCATGATTATTCTACATAGAGACTTAATCCAAGTCCTGTTGAAGATGTGCTGCAAGGAAGCACAGAAGTGTATCTGAGTGATTAGACAGGGTAAACCGAACCAACTATTCTCAGTGCAGGATGATCCAAACAATTCAAACATTCTGGTAAAATCTTATTAGATGCAGAAAAGAAAAGGTAGAAAAAGAAATTTTAAAAAAGTAACAGCTATTTGGAGAATTTAATTACCCCATGCATCTTTTAGCCTTTATTGAGATGATTTTAGAAAGTTACTTCTATTTTTTTCTAATAAAAAGTTAATATTGCTATTATGGCATCCCTCTTCAATCACTATTTTGGCCTTCTTATTTTCAGTTACCTGTGGTCAGTCATGTTTTAGAAATGCGAAATGGAACATTCCATATGTAAACAACCTGTGCTTTCAAAGTACTAAGTAACATTTCAAGCCATCCCACTGTCTGACTCATGTGAATTGTCCCTGGGCTTTGTATATCCATTCTTTATCTACTACCTGCGCAATAGTCACACCAGTTGTGTGGTATCACAGCGTTGTGTTCCTGTAACTGTGACATAGAAGCCTAAGATTGCAACCCCTCACTGACAGAAGTTTTATTTATCCATCGTTTTTCTCAGTTACAGATAATACCTTATTTAAAGCTATTCATACATTAAAACTTTTTATAAAGATGAGATTTAGTTCATATCTCTGAGTTAAACTGTGCACAATTTTTCACACCTTTACAAGACCCCAAACATTTTCCAGAAATCTTGTAGCAATTCATTTCTATACTAGGATGTTTCATAAATGTCTATTTATCATCTTGGAATCATTTGATAATAACATATGAAGATCAACAAAAGTTTGCTCATTTGTTAGGAAAATATGACATTGTATAATGGTTTTAAATTCCATTTCTTTAATTGATAGAATAATTGAATATTTTAAAGAGGTATCTATGGGTAATTTGCATTTTCCTTGACAAGTTCATATTTCTTTACCTAATTTTCTACTGGGATATTTTACTTTCTTAATTTATCTGCTTAATTTTTTGTCTTATGACTGAAAATATGTTTTCCAATTAGTTTGGTATTTAATTTGCTTCTGTTTATAGTGTCTTGATATTCTAAATTAGTGTACATATGTGATAATAGTGTCACAGCTATCAATTCTCCCTTTATTTCTTCTACTTATTTTGTACATAAATCTTTTTATTCAGTTAATCTGAAGATGAATAACTATGTATTTCCTTCTGAAATATAATGGTTTTGGTGTACTTACTAGTATTATCCTTCTTGAATTTATTTTGACATAAAGTGGGAAGTGTAGCTCTAACTCTAATCCCAACATTTTTCCAAATAATTAACCTATTCTTGCAGTATAATTTACTGAATAATCAGCCCATTCCCTCCAGATCTTAAATGTCACTTCTTATCATGTCGTACATTATTAATTACATATACATATAGAAAATCTATTCTTATATCACCCTCCATCGCTTTAATTATTACTGCATAATTTGTTTTCACATCTGACAGTGAAAGCATTTTTATAATTCTTAAAAGTTAGTTTTATCTGTTTGAGTTTCCAGTTATACCTTTGGATCATGTTTTCAAGTTAAAACTGAATTGAGTTGCCTTAAATCACTATGTAGATTTGGTAACTGTAGCTGGCAGAATGATAATCATTCGAAGTTGTCCTTAATTCAAATATATGTGTTTTTGCTATCTTGTATGAAAAATGAATTTTAAATCCCTTTTCTTCACCCATTCATTCATTCATATATCAATTTATCTGAAAGGCAGAGATAAAGACCTGGATTTAGACAAACAGGAAGAGGGCTCCAGTCTACTGGTTCACTCTTCAGATATCTACAGTGATGAGGGCTGAGCCAGGTGGGATCCAGCAGCCACACACTCAATCCATCCGTGTCTTCCATGTGGCTGGCAGGGGAATAATTAATTTGAGTCATCACTGCTGCCTCCCAGCATCTGTTTTGGAGAGAACTGGGTTCAGAACTCCAATAGGGATGCTAACTGTTAGACCAAATAATCATCCTGGAAAAGGGTATTTTTGTTGGTGTGAACAAATTCAATATCTTAAGACATTTTCCTTTCTTCTGTAGGTATGTGTGGTATAATTGCAAAATATCTTAGCAGGGAAAAAGGGAGGAAGGGAGAAGTCAGAATCAGAGAGAGGTGATAAAAATAGAGGAAGGAGAGGAGAGTGATTTGAAAATGCTGCACTGGCTATCTTTGAAACACAGAAAAAGGCCAGAAGTCCAAGAACACAGGTGGCTTGCAAAAGCTGGGAGAAGCAAGACAAGGGATCCCACTTGACCCCATCCTGCTTCCGAGCCTCAAGAAGGAAACCAGCTCAGTAACACTTTGATATTAGCCCCCTGCAATCTATTTTGGATTTTTGACTTCCAAAACTCCAAGAGAATGCATTTGTGCTATTTTAAATCACAAAAGTAGTGAAAAATCTGTTATAGCAGTAGCAGAACATAAAGACAGACAAATGACATCATTGCAAAGCTGAACTTGGCTTGCAAGTATGTAATATGCCAAAACTTGTATTCATACCTTCTTTTTTGATACCAGGTTTCTGTGTCTAGCATGTGTTCCAAATTTCTTGTGATAATGATCTTAATAATTTAACTATTAATTTTGGTATTGCTATATTAGTTGTACATGTGATAATTTGAGATACATATTCAATATGATGATTTGATGCATATTTTCACTATGAGATGACCAAAGCAGGTCACTTAAATTAGTTATTTAACATTTTGTATATATAAAAATATATATTATATATATATAATTATAACATTCACAGGATTCTGTACAATATTTTAATAAATGTATACAATATATACAAATCAAATCAGGGTAACTCCTGTTTCCCTAGCCTTGTCATTACTTTCTTTGGAGCTTTGAAGATCTACTGTATTACTTATAAAATATACACTGGTCATTGTGAACTGTTATGTCACTGCACCAAACAATTCTAGAAGTATTTTGTGGTCCATGTGAATGGCCCACCGTTCTTGTGAAGTTAATCCACGGTTACAGTTTATAAAGGCTATTTGTGAGCTGCATTATTGTTATCTTAGTAGTCATTTATTAAGAATGCTATTGCTAGTTTTGTTCATTTACTTCTTTTCCACAGTTGATGACTTTTTCCTTTCATGTATTCTAACTCTGGGTTTTTGAAATTCATTTTTTTTGTTTGTTAATGAAAATATTCTTGCTTTTCTTACATTTTTAAAAAAGATTTATTTTTATTGGGAAGTCGCTTTTCTTACATTTATTTCAGGCTTATTTTGAGATGAGTGTCCAATGTATTAAATGTTTTTTCTCATTTAGTGTTTTAAATGGTGTTATGATTTGTCTCTGACTGCTTTTTTATTTTAACACCTTTGGTTAGAATTATAAGAAGGTATATATATATATAATTTAAAAAAAATTTGAATGTAATTATTTTAACTTTTGTAAGTATGCAATAGATCCTAGAACAGAATATAATACTTCTGGCTTGACCAATATCAATTTAATTTACCTTAGCAAGTATATATTCCTTGTAGCATTTCTCTCCGCTATATATTCTCTATTCTTTGTTTTTTTTTCTATAGATTTATGCACTTCCTTTTTATGTAAGCTGTTTGTTTTTGAACCAATCCAATCATTCTTAAGGTAAAGAGACCTGATTTAAAGCATTAGTGATGAGTTTGACCGAACATATTTGAAAGATATTTTCGGAGGTAGAATAGTAGTGACCTGATGACTTGAATGAGAAGAATATCATTACGTGGAGTAGGCAAACAGAAACTGTGCAGGGAGTCTTAACGAGTCTGTTTGCCTGTATAATGTGCACATTGTACATACATAATAGGAAGTGGATAAAAAGATTTCTAGCTCAAATGTGTCCAAAAGTTATACTTTTATTGACAGAAAAGTGGAATTTTTCCTTTTAATGAAGATTGGAATAAACCTCCTTCTTACCTCAGCAGTAGAATCCATAGATCAAAGATAATAGGAGAGGAGAGATTACTTAATGAAGGCAAATCCTGGATAACAAGGACTGTGGATGTAAGGTTGAGGTCTAGAAGCATTTGTTTTAGCAAGGAAAAGGACTTTTTTTTTAAAGAGAGAAAAAAGTTAACATCAGGGTAAACAATAGTTTTGTTTTTGTTTTTTAAAGCTGAGAGTATGAGAAGCAAGTGAGAGGTTGCTTGTTCCCCCTTGTTTGCTCAAATATTTGAAGTTAAGATATGTTTTCTGCTAAGTCTTGTACACTATCCAAGAGTCAAGTACATTCTCAGGTAAGCTGGGACATTTGACAGTGAGTTGGTGATTTGGTCTTCCTTGTCTATTAGCTTCTGCTATCACAGCTGAGATTATTAATTCTGAGGATGATGGTTGTGGTGAGGAGATGATTATGTTGTGTTCCTGTTTCATAGAGACCAGAGAAGCAGGGCCAGGCCATGGCTCTGAGAATGAGGCCTTTATTTATGGCAACATCCCATATGGATGCCTGTTTAACAAGAACATTCTACTTTATGCAAAATTAACTTCAAAAGTGGAACCTAAAATTTTAAATAATTTACAGTTAGATTTTAAGTATCTTTGAAATTTTTGGTTTATTCATTCTTATATTTTGAAAGAATATTAAATGGATATAGAAGAATTGCAAGCTGGTAGCTCACTTTTTCTTTCAGTACTTTGAAAGTTTATTACATAACATAGTTCCAATGTAGATTTAACACAACTGGTCCAATGAGAGACCATTATACTCAGAAATAAGCCAATCCCAAAAGTGCAAATATGTTTATGCAAAATATAAGCTAAATAGATATATCGCCAAACATGTATATCCATGCATCCACCTAGAACTGTATAATGTGAAATACCATATCAAGAAGTGAAGATACATTGCAATAAGCATCCCTGCTCCCAAATAAAAGATGGACTCACAATGAAAGTGTTAAATATATCTTGACAGCAGCATGCTGTATTTTCTTTTTTCTTTCTTTCTTTTTTACATTTTATTATTATTATTATTATTTTATGATACAGTTCCATAGGCTCCTGGTATTTCCTTTATCTCAACCCCAATTTCCCCACCCCCCCACACACCCTGCCTAGTTCCTCTATATCATTATTAAAGTATAGTTCTTCATACACAGTCATATGTCCATCATTGCGCGCATAGACAATGGCAGAGAGTCCAGCATCCTATTGTCAAGATATAGTGAACAGTTTCATTGTAAGTTCATCTTTGTCTGGAAGTAGAAATGCATACTACATTGCATCCTCACATGTGGATGTTAGTCTCCAATTCACAGCTACTGTACATCCCCTTAAACGAGAAGTCATAATACAAAATCAACAATAGAATGAAAAATAGAAATTTACAATGCCATAAAGTTAAATAACATGTTCCTAGATAAGAGTCTATTGCACAGCTACTTCACATCCCCTTAAATGAAGAGCTACAAAACAAAATCAACTTTAGGAAGAAAAAAGAAATTACCAACACCAAGAAGTTAAATAACATGCTACTGAATGACTAACGTGCAGTTGAAGAAACGAAAATCAAGAACCTTCTTGAAGAAAATGATGCTACTGTATGATCTACGAGTCATTGAATGATTTAATCAGAAGAAAGTGTTTTGAAGATATGAAACCAACAGAAAACAACCAAACCCATGCGGTATAGTTTCCGCTGATCTTTGTTTAAGTATGTTTCCTCCAAACAATAAACAGATGAGTTTTGTTTTTTAATCCAGTCTACTAATCTATGCCGATGGATTAAGCTTAAGCCATTTACATTTAGGATTAATATGTATGGGATCCTTAAATGTGCACGTGAAAAAAATCAGTTGACATGTAAAGGAATGCCAATTAAGCTCATAGGAGATCTCTCACAGGAAATTCTACAGGCAAGAAGACAATGGAGTGACATATTCCAGATTCTAAAAGAAAAAAATTGTCGGCCTAGGATAACATATTCAGCAAAGCTTTCTTTTGTCTTCGAAAATGAAATGCAATTCTTCCACAGTCAAGAAAAGTTAAAAGAATATGCCTCTTCCAAACCTGCCCTACAAATGATACTTCAAGATGTTCTCTTGACAGAGAAGAGGAATAGCACCTACCAAAACCAAAGGCAAATGGGAAGAGCATTCCTGTAAAATCACAACAAAAGACGAAACCAATGAACAACCCATTCCTAAAATGACAGGAGGCTGTATTTTCTACCATTGTCTATAGCTAAAATGTGATAAAACGTTTAGATGGCAGAATAATGTGCTTGGTGCTGTTGCTGAAAGACTATATTATTACAACAATATAGGGCAAAACAGTGGGACGAGAAATCTCTGTGCCTTTGGAACTGTGCCATGAAACATTAAAAGTAAAAAAAGAAAAGGAAGTTTATTACACTACTTTCCATCTTCAGCTGTGTTGCTTTAGAGTTTCCTTCTAGCAGGAACAAAGAAACTTTCTTTTAAAGTAAGTGTGCCTTTTTCCATCTCTAATAACTTAAAGATTTTTAAAAACTTTTTCTAGCTTTATTTTCAAAATTTATTTATTTTTATTGGAAAGTTGGATATACAGAGAGAAGGAGAGGCAGAGAGGAAGATCCTTCTGCTGATTCACTCCCCAAATGGGTGCAATGGCCGGAGCTGCATCAATCCAAAGCCAGGAGCCAGGTGGCTATTCCAGGTCTCCCATGTGGGTACAGGGTCCCAAGGCCTTGGGCTGTTCTCCACTGCTTTTCCAGGCCCATGTTTATGTCCTGGCTGCTCCACTTCCAATTCATCGCTGTGCTTGTGGCTCCTGGCTTTGGACTGTCTCAGCTCTGGCTGTTGCAGCCACTTGGGATCCCGGCCCATGCAAGGCGAGGACTTTAGCACTAGGCTACTGGGCCAGCCCCATAAACTTTTTCTAGTTTTAATGTCTGCTTGGAACTTGTTTTTTTCTGTATGACTTGTCTTTTGTTAGTTTAGGAAAGTTCTTGATCATTGTTTTCAATATTTCTGTTACCATAATATTTGTTCTCCTTTTGTGATGTATCACCATCCATATATAACATTTCATATATTCAATATGTTCTTTATGATATTTTCTGCATATTTAACTTCGTTTTTATTCATAATTTAGTTCTTGTGCTTTCTACAAGCCATTTCCTTGTTAACTGGTGCCTGTTTTCCTATGTCTAATCTAGTTTTAAGCCCAACTGTTTTTATTATTATTAGTAGTAGTAGTAGTATTTCAGTTCATCTCATTGTAAGGATCAAATTTTATTTGACACTTAGCTCAAAACAAATTCTTGGCTATTTTTTATTCATTTTAAATACAGTGGCTACAATTGTTTAAAACTCCTGTCTCTGATAGTACTTCTATCTGAATCCATGATTTTCCTTTCATTATTTGTTACTTTGTTTCTGCTTTCGTTTCATTTTATTTTCTTTTCATTATTATTTTACATGAGAAGCACAGAGAGAGGGTGAGAGAGACTGGTTCATCCCTGAAATGCCTGTGATAGCTGGATTTCGGATGGGGCAAACCTGGGAGCTGAGAGCCAAATGAAGTCTCCTGGTGAGTTGGAAGAAATCCAGTCTCCGAAGCTTCCAGTGCTGCTTCCAGGGTCTGTGTTAGCATAAAACTGGAATCAGGAGACAAAGTTCTGAACCAAGCCCGGGTACCAACGTGGGACATGAGCATCTTAGGTGGCATGCTGCTGTAGTGGATGCTGAGGTTGCCTCCTTGGAGTTTTTTGATTCTATTTTTATAAATCTTTTTTTTCCCTTTGGTGGGTAATTTTTGAATAAATGCTGAACATGTGAATGAAATTTTATAAAGATTCTGGATGATGCCATTTTCCTTTTACAAATGAATTTTAATGCATCTTCTAGCAGTAAGCAAGAGTAACTTTGATCATCACCGGTCACCTAGTAACTGGGTTAATTTAAGGTACAATTTTAGTGTTTGTGAGATTTCCTCTACCTCTGATTGACCCTACACCTAGAGTATTTTTTTCTAGTTAATATTTTTGATTGACAACTGTAGTTATCAGCATCCTTCTCCACAGCCATTTTTGACTGTAGGTTTTTCCTCTGTTGAGGACAATTAGACAACAAATGTTGGACATTTTCATAATTGCTGTGTGCTAGGTTATCTGATCAGTGAAGCTAATAGATACAATAAATTTCTTAGTGGTAAAATGATTTCCAAAAATTAGATTTAAGTCTTTGAGGTTCAATTTTTCACAAATCTTGGCTTTTTATGTCTTAACTAATTGAACTGATATGAGTTCAAACTTTTGACTTCCTGGCTCATGTAACTGATTACATCTCTGTGGTTTGTTTGTTTGCTTGCTTGCTGGTTTTGTTTATTCATTGTTTCTTAACATAAACATTATTTTGCAGATTCTTATCAATTCTTTCTATTTTTCCCAAGAATCAACATATACCCAAGAGAAAAAGATGCCTTGTAGATATTGCAAGCATCTCACTTAATACTACTTGTTTATGTAAACTTGGTGTTTCAAATCTTGGCTGTCTTTGCAAACTGAGATATCTGAACCTTAACTTTTTCTAAAAAGTTTCTTTTAGTGGAAGCCTAGGTCTGTTTTAAAAAATATCATTGTTGCTGGAACCAGAAGTCGAAGCCACATATTTATTTTTAGGGCAACCTATCTGATTGCAGCAGAATACCGGGCCATTTAAAGCTAAAGTGTGTTTGATGTTATATGTTGCAAACTGCTCAAATAATAAGTATCATTATAATTTTGAAATGTTTAGCCAAAATTAAAAATGAGCTAGTTGTTGAGTTGCTGTTATGTTGAATGTGTCGTGACTGAACTGTGGTTTCACTTTTTGGAGGCCTTAAAACTTACAAAAGGAAAAACTGAAAATCACTTTTTTTAAAAAAAGATTTATTTTTATTATTATTTTTTTTTATTGGAAAGGCAGATATACAGAGAGGAGAGACAGAGAGGAAGATCTTACATCCGATGATTCACTCGCCAAGTGAGCGCAACGGCTGATACCATGCTAATCCGAAGCCAGGAGTCTCTTCCGGGTCTCCCACGCTGGTGCAGGGTCCCAAAGCTTTGGGCCGTCCTCGACTGCTTTCCCAGGCCACAGGCAGGGAGCTGGAAGGGAACTGCAGCTGCTGGGATTAGAACGGGCGCCCATATGGGATCCTGGGCGTGCAAGGCGAGGACCTTAACCACTTGCGCCACCGCGCCGGGCCCGAAAATCACTTTAATGTTGGGAATTGATTACTTATTGGAAGGAACTCATTACTGTGAGATGAACTAATAAGTGAAAATACAAGCACTTTGGTTAGACCTTCAAAATGAGCTCAAAGTTGGATAGGAGAAAAAAAAAAAGATCATACCTGACTTGGAAATTATACAAAATAAGGCAAAAGGGTAAGAGGCAAAAGATGCTTCATTTGTGACATTGCCTTACATTAGGGCCTTTCGGGGGCCTTTTCCCACAGGCTGATAAAGCTGACTCATTCACATTTTATTTATGATTATGTTGTAGCGATGGTAATTTCCTCTAAACAAGATGTTCTATGATCAGTGGGAGAAGTTTACTCAAATGTCTTGCTGTAAGTACTATGAGTCATAACATTCTTTGTCAGTTCCTTCATCAAACTTTCCATTTTAAGGATCACTGTACCTTACTCAGACTGTTTCTTATTTGCAGAGCAACCTGAGAAATATATACTGCCTCTTGTTATACTCCTCACTTTCATTATGCTCTCAGAACATTTAAAAATAAGAATGCTGCTATGTATTACTTTCAAGTCTGATGTCTTACAAAAGTAAGTTTCTTAGTGAAACTTCTTGTTCAGTCATGTTAGCTATGGCCCTGAATGCTTTTCTTCCTAAATTCTTCTGTATCCCAGTTACAAATAATCATAATGATAGCTATGCACTCAGTTTCTTACCTTCTGAATAATAGCAGCACCTAATACTTACACTGTATTTGGTTTTCCATTTTCAAAGTGCTTTGCAATCAGTGACTAGCTGAGCTCCCTTACCCGTGAAATTTATTTCCTGATGACACAAGAAACAGGTTCTTGGCATCTGGCTATGCCCACTATTGCTACCATGGAGCAGGGAGAAAATCAGTGCTCTGGATTGAAGAAGAGGTTAGGGGTCAGAATATTTGTGTCCTATTTTTGACTCTGCACTTGATTTCTGCACATCCTGGTTTAAGACAGGCAATTGCACACTGTAAATTTCACCACCTGTAGAAAAAGGAGGATAGAATCCACATTGAAAAGATAAGAAACTCATCCCCGCCATAAATAGGATGCTCTGAATCTCCAGTGGGACTTTGGTACCTAATAACATCACCAACAGAGGTATATATGGAGACTGTCTTTTCCTGGTGTGGGATTTCCTATTAAAAGACTATATAAATTTCCCAAATTACATGGTGAATAAAAACTCGCTCACTACACATGTACTTTCCATAGTCTTGCTCTCTTTGTAGTTAATACATACAATGAAAAAAAGGTGCAAAATTCACAAAGGTAGACCCAGTTAGTGACTTTCAGTAAACCCTGCTAAGCCATACAGTGTTCCTACATAGCACATACACTGAGGTAACTTTTAACACAAAAGTTTATAAGAATATCTAGTGAAAAACATAATGAGACACTTTCAGACAAATTGGTATATTAATTTTTCTATTTTTAGTAAAAGTATAGGTTACATTGCAACATGTCTGTTTATACAGAAGAAATGAAGACAATGCAAGAGAATGTTCACAGTTGTAAAAATTACAAGAATTTAGAAAAGGACCTATGTGTGTATTTGCGTATCTGTTTTGAAATGGAGACTGATCTAAGTTTTCTTTTTTGTTTAAGGCTTATTTTACTCACTTGACTGGCAGAATGATAGAAGGAGAGGAGAAAGAGGAAAAGAGAACTAGAATTTCTGTCTTCTGATTCACTCTCCAAATGGCCACAACGTCCACGATTGAGCCAGGCTGAAGCTAGGAGCCTAGGATTCCATTCTGGTCTTCTGCATCACATGGATGGCTGGTGCTTAAATATTGCTAGCTTCTCCTGTTTTTCTAGGTACTTCAGCACGGAGCTGGATAGAAAGCAGAGGAACCAATACTCAAATTGGAGTTCTGATATGGAATTGCTTAAACTTAGGAGCCACAACATATATTTTCCCCTTGATGACATAGGTTACTAAAGTTAGAACAGTTGTCTTCAATGGAGTTCCTGTGTCCCAACATTTCTCTCTCAAGCAGTATAATAACCCATGCATGTATTTTGATTGGAAATATTCTAGAGAGGAAATATAGATGACTAGTGTTAAAGAAGGCTTCTGTAAAATTATAATTATAGCTTTTCTAAAGTAGAAGGAAAATTCTAATTTAAGGAATTTTTTCAAAGATTTTTTTTAATTGGATAGGCATATATTACCAAGAGAAAAGAATACAGAAAGACCTTCTGACCACCGATTCATAACCCAAGTGGCCACAACAGCCAGAACTAAGCCAAGAGCCAGGAGGTTCTTATGGGACTACCATGCAGGTGCAAAGGTTTCAAGGCTTTGGGACATCCTATACTGCTTTCCCGGTCACAAGCAGGGAGCTGGATGGGAAATGAAGTAGCTGGGATATGAACAGGCACCCATAAGAGATCTTGGCACATTACAAGTGAAGATTTAGCCAATAAGCTTTTGCGCTAGGTCCTAGTTTAAGAAATCATAAGAAAAAGTGTGTAATGATTTGAAGAACAGGAAAAGAAACAATTTCATGTGTTCTTGTTGACCAGAAAAACACAATCATTAAAAACACTGAAGGTAGTATCTGTCCCTTCATTGTCTGCCTTCAGCAGGGAACATTGCTGAATTCAGAGCAAAGGAACCTATGGGAGACTGATTTCAAAGGCCTTAGCAGGTGAACGAGTGAAGCAGGCATTAGAAGCAGTGGTTAAAACGTCACTTGGTCTTCTCTCATCCTGTTATCATTGTGCCTGACTTGCAGTCTTGATTCTACCATGGACTCTAGCTGGGAGCTAATGTGTACTGGGAAGGCAGCAGGTGATAGTTCAAATACTTGAGGCCCTGCCAATCACTTGGGAGAACCAGGCTGAGTCTAGCTTCTGGCTTCAGTACAGCTCAGCCCCGAATGTTTTTTAGAAATTGAGAGTTAACCAGTGGAAGTGAGATCTCATTCCATCTTATGTGTTTTTCTTTTTTTGACTTTCAAATAAATTAATTCAAAATATTTTTAAAGGGTCAATTAGTAAATTGTTGGTTTCTGAAGGGATAGATTCCTTATTTCATGCTTTTTTTATTCTCTAAGGAAGTAGATTGTGCATTCAGATAAATACTCAGATACAATTTAAAGAAACTTAGAGAGTCAAGTGTAATTTATTGACATGTCCAAATACAGCTTATAGTGGTGGCTGACTTCCTTTTTGTTGTTGTTGTTGTTGTTGTTTACCATTCCAGAACAGGTTGGATAAAAGAGATACCAGCTGCTTCATGTGTTCAAAGTTGTGGTTTTGTGGTTATTCATTACATGATTATTTTGACCTAGTCAGTGATACTAGAGAAAGTTTTATTTCATTTCCCCTTTTTAATCTCACAAATACTTAAGTCTAGTAAGAAGAATGTGAAGCATCTTTTTTCTTGAATTAAATGAGTGCATTCTTTTTCCTTATAACATCTAGAACAATGGTTAAAAAAAGTAAATTGTGTCTTCTTTAAAATTCTGAAGTGAACTAAATTGTTAGTTACCCATTCTCATAATGCCATGGATAGAGCAGAAATTAGGTCAAAGTTTCCAATTGCTCCTAACTCCTCCTGAAATTTTTCTTGGGGAAGTAATTTATTACATGATTGTGTACATCTAGCCATCAGTGATTGCATCAGAAACAATTTGATTTCCATGAATTTGAGAAGAAAAATCAACTCAAAATATTTTGTGACCAGTAAGACTATTTCACTTGTTACGACACTCTTTCCATGTCAGCTTTTCTTTACTTTTCTCATAGCACAAATTTTTGGGTACCTCTCAAAGCAGAAAACCTACGTGTTAAGCAAAAAATAAAACTAAACATTTTTATTAGGTAGAAGTGATTTGTGGGGTTGATCTCCCTTAAAGAATTTAACAAGTATCAATGATGTAATGCTAAATAATTTTGAGAGCAAAAATGTTAAGCCTTCTAAATGGAAGGGTTATACCAACTTCACCGTGGTATTTCTGTGTACTTTGGAAGCTCCTAGATCCTGACTGACTCCAGTAGTGACTGCCAGGCCTAAACTTGATTGCCACGTGCGCTGACCAACAATTTGTACATCATCTTCATCATTACCTTAGAAACTTCATATTGTTAAATGCTTTCAACAGTGGTCAGGTTTGAGAGAATATTAGACATCTTAAGCGTAAGAAGCTGAACCTTGTTGCACTGAAATTAGTTGCTTCTATTATCCAAATAAAATTCAATGTCTATTTGTACTGCAATGCTCTTCCTAAGGTTGTGAAGAACATGACTCAGGACCTATTACGGCCAAGATGTAAGAAAATCAGAAAACATTAAGGGCAGAGGAAATCAAACCTGATGATTCATTGTCCGATGCTATTTCTGAAACATATAGGGTTAAATGGTGAGAACATCTCTCAGGGACACAGACCAATAAAATGGACCAAAAGAGAAATCAGTGCTGGTCATTATACCACAAATCGTGTGGTCTTTCCACATCATGAAGAAGACAGCACAACCACCGTTTTCTTCTATGACAGTTGCTATTGTGTTAAATATGATACAGATGTTCCAATGAAGAATTAAAATATGCACATTTAATAAGCTTTTCTTTAAAAAAAATCTCCTGGCATTTTGTATTTTTAAGTTTTGCTTACATGTAATATGTATACATTTTTATGAGTATAATATAATACTGCAACAAATACACATGTGTCAGCTGATTCAACTGGGCAACTAGCCATTCCATTTCCTTATCTAACATATTCTGTTTTCTAATCCTTTACACTGTGCATAATATTTTACCATGCATGATAATTGAATCACTGTGCTTTGGAACAGGATATTTCACTAGTTCTTTCTGCATTCCACCTACAGCTTTCAGTTTACAGTAATCACTGTTTTAGGTCCAGATTAACTCTTTCTTTCTAACTTCCACACATGAGAAAGAATGTGTAATTTTGTCTTTCTGTGTCTAGCTTGTTTCATATAATATAACTACCACCAGTCCCATTGACTTTGCTGCACATGTCAGAATCTCATTCCTTTATGGATAAAAAAATATTCCATTTTGTCTGTCTGTATGTGTGCATTCCAGTTTCATGATTCACCCATCAATGGATGTTTCAATTACATCTATTTCCTGACCACAGGGAATAGCACTGCAGTGAACTTGGGAGTACAGGAAACGCTCATTCGTTGATTTGTTTCAATACCTATCCACAAGTGGTGTGGCTGTTTCATGTTAGATCTGTCATTATTTTTCCTTTTTGAAGAATCGTCTATATGGGTTGCCATAATGATTGTAACAATTTTTATTCCCAATGTGAGTGTAAGGTTACCCCTTTCTCCACATCATTACCAGCATCAGTAGTTGTTTATTCTTTTTGATAATATCTACTTTAACTTGAATATTGTGGTTTCAATCTGCATTTTCCCAATGGCTGGTAAAACTGAACTTTTTTTCAAGCATTTGTTGACCATTTTTATTTCTTCTAAGAAATGTCAATTCCAATCCTTCATCCATTTCTCAACTGGAATGTTTATATTTTATTATTGGCTTTTTGAATTCTTTATATGTTCAGGCAATCAATCCTTTGTTAGATAAATATTTTACAATATTTTTAAACATTCTGTTTCTTTTGACTCTGTTAATGGTCTCTTTTGCATTACAGAAGCTTCTTAGTTTACAAACACGTTTGCCTATTTAAAAGTTTGTTATCCGTGCGTGGAAACTTATAAAAATTAATCACTGCAAATGCCAATGTCTTGAAGTATTTTCCTTGTGTTTCCAGTAGTTTCTTGATTTATATTTAATCATTGATTTATTTTACTTAATTATACAGTATAGTAAGAAGTAGTGGTAAGTTTTAAATCTGCATATGAGCTCCAGCTATCCCTGCAAAATACATTACAGACTATCTTTTCCCACTGTATGGTTTTGGCCATTTGGTCAAAGACTTGCTCACTTACATGTGTGAAATCAGTTTCTGGGATCTTTATTGCATTTTACTGGTCAATATGTCTGTTTGATGCCAATACTACACAGGTTTTGCTATGATAGCTCTGTAGTATGTCTTGAAATCTGGTCTTATGATACCTATGTTTTTTTCTTTTTGTTCATGATTATTTTGGCTATTCAAGATCTATAAATTTTATGATTGCTTTTCTACTCTGTGAAGAATGTGATTGGTATTTTGGTGGTGAGTGCTTCAAATCTACAGCTTTAGACTATATGGATATTTCAATACTGGTTTTTCCATTCACAAACATGGGACTTTTTTCTGTATTTTTAGTGTTTCTTCTTGAGTATTTTTGTCTATGGCCTCCAGTTTTCTGCAAAGTTCTTTCATATCCTTGGTTACATTTATTCAAGTTTTTGCTTTGTTTTTGTTTTTACAGCTGTTAGGAATCAGATTGCTGTATTCTTTCTCAGCCAATTCTTTGTCTATAAAAATGCTACTAAGTTTTGTTTGTTGATATTGCATCTTGCAACTTTGTTAAATTTGTTTACCAGTTGTAATAATCTCTTGGTGAACCCATGAGTTTCTCCATCTATAGTCCTGTCATTTACAAAAACAGAAATTTGACTTCCACCTTTCCCTTCCTATGCCTTTTTTTAAATTCTTTTGTCCAATGAATCTGGACAAAAAGCTTAGTGAATAATAGTGATGAAAGTAGACATGCTTGTTTGATTCTACATCTTGCAGAAAACCCTTATAACTTTCTTTCATTTAAAAATGTATTGATTATGGTTTGTCACAGAAAGCCTGTATTATGTTGCAGTGTACTATTTTTAGTGATAGCATTTTTTTTTCTTATATAACACTTTGTTACAAAGCCTTAAAAATTGGGAAGAGAAGAAACTCATAAGAATTTTTATTTTGGGGCCCGACACTGTAGCTTAGTGGCTAGGTCCTTGCCTTCCATCTGCTGGGATCCCATGTGGTTGCCGGCTTGTGTCCTGGATGCTCCACTTTCCACATTCAGCTCCATGCCTGTTGCTTTGGAGGGCACTAGAGGATGGCTTAAACCCTTGTGACCCTGCAACTACTGAGAGACATGGAAGAAGCTTCTGGTTGCTGGCTTTGGATTAGCTCAGTTTCAGCTGTTGACCACTTGGGGAATGAACCAGCGAATGGAAGATATTGCTCTCTGTCTTCCCTTCTCTGTTAAAACCTGCCTTTCCAATTAAAAAAAAATCTTAAAAAAGGACTAAAAACAACAGTAAATATCTACTATAGTTACTGTTATACATATAAATATATACCCTTCAAAATGATGCGTGATAGTTATTATTCATTTTTTCTTCTTTTTGTAGAATCTATAATACTCAAAGAAAGCTGAAATTAAATCCCAACGTTGCTATTTACTACCTCTGTGAATTGGGTAAAAATTAAACTCTGTATTGGTTTTTCATCTGTAAAAATTTAATGTGTGGTTATTTGCCATCGCTGGTGCTTCTATCTTTGCATTCTGTGACAAAACCTGTACTGATTTTATAAAACTGAAACTGCAATAAAAAAAGTAGTCATTGGGGGTGGAGATTTAGTTGGATGGGACCTACACCCCACTGAGGTGTCTGCACCTGAGTCCTGGCTCAACTCTTGATTCCAGTTTCCTTTTAATGTTCATCCTGGGAAATAATTAGATCCTTGAAATCCAGAGTTTCTGGCTTTTCTTCAGATTTGCCTAAGCCTAATTGTTTGGGGAATTGGAAAAATGAACCAATAGTTGGGAGATGTCTTTCTTTGTGTTTCTGAGCTGAATGAATGAGCAAAGAAGTACAGATTTCCAAAGAATTCTTCACTTAGAAACTGATATTAAAATCCACTCTTTTGCTGTCTTTATAAGTGGAATTACCAACCTAGTTGTTGTAGAATGAATTCTTCAAGCCTTCTTCATTTAGGTACTCTTTTAGTACACTTTTTATTTTATCTTATGTATATTTGTCATATTTAAAACTTAACCTATGAGGTTTATATATGTTTAGATATCCACAGGTAAATCTTGAAATAGAAACGCCTTAAAATGTTAGAGAAATATAAGCATCACTCCATGATTCAAACACAGTTTAGTAATTATTTATATTGGGTTAGCTCCAAAGACTTATAAAACAAATACGCTCTGCCACATATTGTTAATCAAGATCACAATTTGGTTGATGGCTTGCTCCACAACAAAAGCCCATTTCTGAGCCAATTCACAACTGACTTTATGGTACTTCAACCAGGAAGGGCAAAATAGTTTAGACATTCAAAACAAGAACCAACTTGAACCTTATTTAACTTCCAAACCTTCTATATTTCTTTAAGGCTCAAATAATTCCCACAAAACCTTGCCTCACTTCCTTTCTGCACTTGCTGCCTGCCCTCTGGGAAATCAAATCACCTCCTTAAAGACAGAAGCAAACATTGCTTATGTGTTTCTCTACATTTTAAGGTTCTCATGTTCTAGGAAAACTTAAAGATGGATAAAATTTTTCTCTCTCTCAAAAAAAAAGAGTAGCTATATTAAAAAGTACCCGAATGAGATAAATCAGAGTACATTTCTAGTATTTACTTTCTATAAATGAATGCAAGAAAACTAAATTGCAGAGTATATTTAACTGTGATGAGTTGATTTGGCTTGTGCTGGTGTATTTTATTTACCAGCTTAGGGAAACATGAAGCTAAGAACATTTTACCAAAGCCTATATTAACTAGAAACCATTGACAAAATCCAATGGGAAGTTGACCATCTGGTAATTGTGAGTTTTTCCTTTCAGTACTTGGAAAGTCCACAATACTGAATAGACATCTTCTTAGTAATGTGTTGTATGTCTATGTTTTTAAAAAGCTGTAAGAGGGTCCAGCATTTTGCCATAGTAAGTTGAACTGCCACCTGTGGTGCCAGCATCCGTTATAGATTCAGATCCAAGCTGTGCAGTTCCAATCCAACTTGCTGTTATTGCACCTGGGAAAGCGGCACGAGATGGCCCAAGTTATTGAGCTCCTCCAGCCACATGGAAGAGCCACGTGAAGCTCCTTTCTCCCGGCTTGGGCCTAGGCCAGTCCTGGCCATCGTGGCCATATGAGGAGTGATTCTGTGGATGTAAGCTTTCTCTCTTTCTCTTCCCATCACTTTATCTGTAACTCTGTCTTTGAAATAAACAAATCTTTAAGAAGAGAATTTTACTCATTTCACAATAAATGATAAATATAAAGTTGATATGTTTACCATAACTCAAAAATTTAAATGATGGGTGCATGTATATAAATATCACATGACATTTCATAAACATGTATAATTTTTATGTGTTGAACTGTGTATTTGTTGGAATGAATGTCCAAAATCTGAGAGGACAGATAAAATGCCAATAAAAATTAGTTAAGTATAAATTTGTTAGACTAAAACAATAATGTAAAAAATTATTTTCTAAAATTTGTAATACTGGCTTGAAAAATAGTTTACATGTAAATACTCACACACATACTTCTCCATATGTGACTCCTACACCATATTTAAAACTTATTAGCCTCTTCACCCCATTAATACATGTATAATATATAACGTAATGTGTATTATGCAGAGGGATGAGTGAAGTTTACAACATATGTATTCCTGAAATTATGGAGGATTATTTCCATGTATCTCACAGAATTATCTGCAGAGATAATTTAAGTGATCCTGGATTTCTACAACTATATAGCATTTTTATTATGTTTCAAAAATTGAAGCTTAATATTTGGAGATTTAATAATAACATTTGTTTATAAGGTGTTATGTAGTGACTCTTTTTTTTTTAAGATTTCTTTATTTATTGGAAAGTCAGATATACAGAGAGGAGGAGACACAGAGAGGAAGATCTTCCATCCCATGATTCACTCCCCAGGTGACCACAATGGCTGATGCTATGCTGATCCGAAGCCAGGAGCCAGGGACTTCTTCCAGGTATCCCACATGGGTGCAGGGTCCCAAGGAATTGGGCTGTCCTTGTGGCTTTCCCAGGCCACAAGCAGGGAGCTGGATGGGAAGTGGAGCTGCCGGGTTTAGAACCGGCGCCCATATGGGATCCCGGGGCATTCAAGGTGAGGACTTTAGCTGCTAGGCCAAGCCGCCGGGCCCTGTAGTGACTCTTAAAATATTACTCCTGGTTTTCAATCTCAGCATTCAATTAGAACATAATATACATATTAGAAATACACAGAAGTAATGAATGTATTGCTGTATGATTTTTTTTACTGAATGGTATATCCATAACATTTATTTGATTATTTGAAAGAAAAAATAACAGAGAAAGAAGGAGAGAGAGAGAGGTGTATGGATCTTTTGTCCACTGGTTCAGTCTGCAATCTGCCACAATGGTTGGGGCTGGGCCAGGATGAAACCAGGAGCTTCATTTGGTTTCTAAAGTGGGTGCAGGGGGTAAAGGTTTTGCATCATCATTCATTACTTCACTAGGCAAATTAGCAGGGAACTAGGTTGGAAGTGGACCATCAAACATGGACCAGCACCCACGCACATGTTGGCAACACAAGAGGCATCTTGACTCACTACAAAGGTAGTTATGCTTTGCATGCTATTGCTAAATGGTATCATTTTGTTAACCTAATTTTCCAATTATTGCTAAATATAAACTGTATGTAAATACAATTGATCTTGCTTATTGTACAGTGACATAACTTATTTTTTCCTAAATAAGTATGTCGTTGTGATGAGTTGAAATTCTATTTATTCCAATTTTTAGATTTAAGAGTTCATATTTTTAGCTTCTTATAAGGTTAATAATATTCTTAATATGTTGAGTTGAAGTGCTGGTGGTAGGATCATACATTTTTGCCTCTGATTTCCCATTTTATTTTAATTGAGGGGCAGATTTACAGAGAGAAGGAGACACAGAGAAAAATCTTCTATCTGCTGGTACACTCCCAAATGGCCACAATGGTTGGAGCTGAGTCAGTCCACAACCAGGAGTCAGGAATCTCTTCTAGGTCTCCATGTGGGTACAGAGTCCCAAGGCTTTGGGCATCTTCCAATGCTTTCCCAGGTCATAAGCAGGGAGCTGGATGAGAAGTGGAACAACTGGAGCTCAGATTATCCTACTGAGTCGCCACATCTTCCCCCAAAAGAGATATTTTAACATAAATTCATAATAACTATGTCACAGTAATTTAATATTTGCTCTCTTTGCAGGAAAAATAACAAAAGTAGAGCAACACCACTATGGCAAAAGAAAATGTGCTTTTGTTGAATGACTTTGAACAGCATGTTCACACATATTGAGTGCTTAGTTTAACCTGTCAAACCAGTTCTGTTTTTTGATTAAAATCTTAGAAAGGTACACAAGATTTATAAGAAACAAAACATAAAAAGTCTGATTTTGAACTGCTTTAGGTGGGTCAGAAGCAAACTGTTTAAGAACACAAAGTGTTCTACGAAACAGACTTTAAAATTTTAATTTAAGAGGTATCAGAGTTTTGGAAGGTGCCTTCGCACTCATCACCTTCAGTATTATTCACCCTGGAACATTACTCTCATTAGATGTTCACGCAAAAAAAAGCTCCCATTCCATGCTAAATAAATCTAGGAATCCTTTTATGCATGCTATTTCCTCAGGAGTTACACAATGCATGATAACATAATAGCTTCTTTGAGACACTGTAAAGCTAAAAATTAAGAACAAAAATTTACTCATATTTGCCAACAATGAGTTTAAAAATTTTTTATTTAATAATAATTCATATAATTTGCATAATTAATGTTCTAAATAATTAATATAATTTGGAGTACAGTTTTATGAAACAGCTAATCCTTTGATCATATTCAATAATTACTTCTACAAGTCTCAAATAGATAATGATCTGAATTATGATTATATAATTTAGAAATGGGAAATTGTCACAGTCTGGGAAACCATTTTATATTTGAGTGATTGCAATGGTGACAGCAATTTCTATTATGAAGATTTCTTGTTCCAATGAGATATTATAAGGAGTTAACCAATTGTAGTCCATTTTCATGTGAAATAATTTCTTGTCACTCATCTGCATATATTTCCTGCTTAAATCTTAATTCGTGAATATTCACAGATTGTTGGAAAAGTTGTATGTAGTCATTTTAATTGTTGAAGAGATTTGCTGGCATCCGTACTGTCAGTACTGATGATAATAAACTTGAAGAAAATCAAAGACAATGATTTGAACCAGCTTGCATGTGATTTATTCTTACCTGGGAAAATAAGAGTACTTCAAAAAGTTCAAGGTATATAGAACTAAAATAATTTTAGTGTAAAACATTTCTTAAATTCTTCAAGCCTTTTGCTATTTGCTCTGTGTTGAGTCTAAAGAGCATGACGTTTCCTTGTCTGAAGATACTGATTTCAAAGAAATGTTCGTGGGACTGGCATTGTGGTGTAGGGCGATAATATTTTGCTTATGTGCCAGAATCTCATACGGATGCTAGTTCAACTCAGATCCAATCCTTTGTTTATGGTCTGGGCTGGAGTCTTTGGAGCCTTCTACCTGTGTGGGAACCTGAAAGAATTTCCTGGCTGCTGACTTCTGATCAGCTTGGTTCTGGCTTTTGTGATCATCTGGGGAGTAAAGCAGTGGGTGGAGGATATGTAAGTAGTTTATAAGAATACATTTGTTATTACTTCTACTGATATTTGTAGAAAATTTGATACGTATTTTGTAGGGAGTGGATACAATATAAAGTCTAGAATTTGATAGGGAAAGATAATGAATATGGACAAAAGCAGCCATATCTAGGTGTCTTTTTCCTTCTGTAGCTAGTGTTAATGATGGAACAAATGGATTTTACTAATTTTTAAACTTTAGCTAAATAGAGGATACAATAATTATAATTATGCAAAATATCCACATTTTAAAAAAGATTTACTTATTCATCTAGTTATTTGAAGGCAGAATGGCAGAAAAAATGGGAAAAGATAGAATGATGTCCCACTCCCTGTTACTGTTTCATGTTGCAGCACTCTGCAGAAGGCCGAAGACGGAGTCCCGAAACCCTCGCGGCACTGTTATATGAGCAGCTGAGACCCAAGGCCTTGGACTATGCTATTCTTTTTTAATGTTTATAGAATCCGTGGTATTTATCTCTCTTTAAATTTTGTTACTGGTAATGTTTTTTTTTTTTTTAAGATTTATTTATTTATTGGAAGTCAGATATACAGAGAGGAGGAGACACAGAGAGGAAGAGCTTCCGTCCCATGATTCACTCCCCAAGTGAGCGCAAAGGCCAATGTTATGCCGATCCGAAGCCAGGAGCCAGGAACTTCTTCCAGATATCCCACACGGATGCAGGGTCCCAAAGCCTTGGGCCGTCCTTGACTGCTTTCTCAGGCCACAAGCAGGGAGCTGGATGGGAAGTGGAGCTGCCGGGTTTAGAACCGGCGCCCATATGGGATCCCCGGGGTATTCAAGGTGAGGACTTTAGCTGCTAGGCCACGCCGCCGGGCCCGGTAATGTTTTTTTGTTTGTGACCAATACAAAGAATCTTCAAGCAGTTCATGGAAGATGCATTTATTATGAAAAACAACACATGGCTTCAAAAATTTTACAGAAAATTAGATATATCTCTATTTCTTAAAAAAGTTTATCTGAGATGCTAAGATACAAAGATATTGAGAAAGAAAGAAGAAGGGAGAGAGAAAATTACCCTGTGCTTCTTCACTCTGAAAATACTTTTGGTAGTTGAGCTAGACTAGCTTGAAGCCGGGAGTGATATTCCATCTGGGCTCTCTTGTGAGTGGCAGGGACCCAACCACTTGATCTACTACGTACTACCATCGAGGGTACCCATGACTAGGAAGGTGATCCAGAATTGAGACAATACTCAGACTTAGGCATTGTGATTTATCTCGATTTTAACATCAATGCATGTATCATTTATTAAGAGGAATATAAAAGTAAGTAAAAGTGAAAAAATCCTTACAACATATTTGTAGATGGACATTTTACATATTGTCACCAAATGTGAATGTCAACATTGAAAGATAGTAATTGAAAAAAGAAAGAAATATAGTAATATAGTAAGGTTAGTTAGATATATATCAAATAAATGGTTGCAGCCATGTAAAAATAGGTGTAAAAACGACGTATATCAATACTATATTATTTTAAGAAATCTCAATGAGGACATCCACAGGATAACTCATCTGCTGCTGGAAGGAGCTTTCTTATTTTTCTATACAATTACTTTTAGAATAACTCAATCTGGATCTTCTTAAAGCTTTCTGCTCAAGTTACTTAGATCAGATATTTTTCAATTTATAAAAGTTCAGTTATTTTCCATACATTCAGGACTGTACATGTTGCAGAAACAAAGCAAAATTATATGATTGAATATAACTTGTGTGTGCTATTATCTTATCAAAAGTTAATTGTCACATGATTAAATGTGATCCTAAATGGGTATTAAAGCACAAACAACAAAATATAGGGAAAAATGTTGTGTTATACTAACATAAATATTACATATTTTGAGAGAATATAAATATGTATCTATGAATAGGTTTATAGATTAATTGAAATAATGAAAATTACTCTACTGAAGTATTCTTTCTTGAAAAGCACCTGCACCACATATGGTTTACCTGATAAAGTTATACAGAAAAATGTTGAGCTTGCTTACACAACGCTGTTTAACAACACAGGACCCCAAATATCTCTCTGCTGCCCTACATTTGTCTTCGATCCACACAGCTCCCTTTGAAATCGGTGGGAAATGCAGTGGGGGATAAAAATCTGTGAATGCAGTGGCCATTTCTCTGGTGGAAGATCGGCAAACCTGCCATCCTAATGATGCTGCTCAGTGGGAGACCCAGTTTGATGAGGCTGAATAGGCCTGAAAGAATCGACTTCACCATAGAAAGAAACAGAGCATCAGAGAATCTTGCTACATTTATAAGGAGTCTTGAAATGCTGAGTGGTACAGAGACATCCCCCCCTTCGAATCCAATTAATTGCATTTATGTAATTTCTTTTCTTCTTTACAAGTACTCCCATCTTTAAGAAAAAAAAAATTATCGTAGTGTCTGTCATTTCTTAATGCTGGAAGTCATTTCTTCATCTATGGAAATCGCCAGTAACTATCTATCTCTTAATTACTATTTTTCATATTTCAGAGCCCAATGTCTCATGTCTCTTCTAAGATGTTCACACGTATCTCCTGCTGAATCCAATGGCTCTTTAAGCTGATCCTCATCATTTTCTCATCTTAGTAATTAGACATCATGATTAGCATAGCTTTTCTGTTACGTGAAGCTTCCGTTAAAACTGTAAAATGAATTATAGTCTTCCAAAAACCTTAGGAATAAATACAACATTTTAAGAAACAAGTGGCATACTTTTACTATAATCATTACCTTCTCCGCTGCCTCCCCCTCCCCCCGATCCTAGCATATTGATTGATGTCCTAGATGGGCTCAACATTACCTGCTTCCCCACAGTATTAAAGAAATTAATTCTGATGCTTTCTTAACAGTTGATACCATATATTGTGAAACCATCGACATATACATAATTTTCAGTATTCAAAATTGCAAGCCAAGAAAAACTAGACTAGTTCCCCTAGACACAGGAAAAATTATGGAAATGTTACATCTATACATTTGAAGCAAATAAATGTGCACAGTCATCTCCACACCAAAACAGTAAGTAGGCACTCGAGGCAATTAAATGAATTGAGAAAAAAAAAATCAGCCATTTAATTGAAACCCTTTTGGAGGAGTTGTATATGACAATCCAAGAGGTAGATCAGAAAGCATTTTAGGCACATTTGGTAATCCTGCCTAAAAGTAGCTCCCTTTCTAGATAAGACCTTACTCAAACTCCAGCAGCCATTTATAATGCTTATCATAATCAGGATGTTAAAGTTTTCAAAGAAGACATTTCCCTCAGCTGTCTTTAGGAGCCTATTTTAGGTGATTAAAATTCAATGCTGTCAAGAAGTTCTTACATTATGTCAACTTAAATTTGTCTTACAAGTTAAGCCATTTCCTGCTGTATTTCTAAAGAACAGCTGTTCACCATCTTTATGATCTTCCTCCTTAAACTTGAAGATAACAATAAAATCATCTAATACTCTATTAATGTTTTTTTTTCACTAAAGTCATCCTAACTTATTCATATTTTTATGGGTTCTTATTTTTCAAATGATACGATTTATTTTCAGGGCCAATAAGCTCTTTGATACTGCTGAGAGATTAGTAGATAGCAACGCTATTTCTCCCTATTACAGACAGTAACTTGCCCAAATGATTTCAAATTATGGCTGCCTATCTTTTAATACACTGCCAATGACATAATGTTCCCTAAACAACACAAATATAATTGACATCTGTAATTAACATTAGGTCACACTTTTCTCTCCCACATTAAAAATGTCATCTTTGAATCATTATTTCCCTGGTTATGCCTGTGCCAATATAGATATATCCCAGATATATTAGCAGTGAACCATGTAAGAGGAAAAGCTTAAATCTCCAAATGCCCTTCACACACCAACTCTTTTAAATCCTTTGAAAATCAGATGTGAATCATTGCTTACAATACAAAAGGATTTTAAAAATGGGCATAGTAGGTCTGTGTCCTCACCATGTTATTCATGTGAATGAAAAGGAAAGAGTTGGGTCGCTTGTTTTCAGAGGTCAAGATTGATGTATCTATCCCCAATTTTTCTATGGTTCTTTGATTACTTGCAGTGAGAGTCTATGCAGAATTATGTGGTTTGAAAAAAAAAGAATTATGTGGCTTATAGAATGATTCTGGCACATTTGACTAGTGCAATTAAATAATCAAAACAATCTAGGCCTTCGGGCTTCATTTTATTATTCACTTGCACATTTAGCCCTCAGAACTCTAAACTTCCTGATGTCCAACCAAAAGTTTCTCTCCATTTTGCTGAGGGATCTTCAGTAAATTTGTCAAAGTCAATATTACAATTAAGTAAGAGAGAGGCCTATATGTTGTGTATCATATTGTTCCAGGTACTCTACCACAGCAATATAGAGTCAGCTAATGCTTACGTTTGCTTGCAATGGTTCATCTTTTAAATTTTATCACCATGTCACAGATTACTGCTATGCTAAATATTACTAAATAAAGCAAGCAATTTGTCAAACAGAATGTTGACTACAATGCATGTTTCTTTAAAAAATGTGTGTGGCTTTGTTTACACTAAAGATAAATGTGAAAGAACACCCACAATATGATCAAAATGATTATCTCTGGTAATTAGGACCATGGATTATTTTTATTTCCCTTTTTTTTCACTTGTTTGCTTTCCTCAATTTTTCCACAATGAATGTGTATTACCTATTTAGTAACAAAACAAATTTTCTATATTTAAAGATTAAATCTACTGCAGTTATTGTCAAATCTAGAATGATTAGCCAAATCATGATCTAAGAATTCCAGAGTATTTGAATCTGAGACTGTGGGAGGATATTTCAAACAGTGTATGGATTGAGGCACGGAAAGATAGTCCTGTTTGTTTCAACATGTTTTCAAAATCCATGCATAGTATTCTCATACTACTCATTTTCCCGGTACTTTTTGAAGATTGCCCTTATGCATGGAAACATTTTAAATTCCTAGAGATTTGACAACCTCCAAGTCATACATGCTCTGAGTACTCAATATACTACCCTGACACTATAGAAATGTGTTAACCAGAGAAATTGATGGCAGTTGTGAACCATTCTTTCAGTTCCCCCTTTCTTCCCCCACAAGAGAAGTAGATCCCACTTGATATAATTTTAGTTGAATAATGGATTTTAAGATTTGGCAGTCAGAGGAAAAGAGCAAAGGGAAGATTTCAAATCCCATGAGTATATTCTGAGGCATTGGTTTCTACAAATAAACACTGAGCTATGTCAGGAATGTTATGCAGCTATAATGCTGTCCATCCTGTATTCCGGGCTTTGTGCCTGGAAGCACCAGTTCAACAATCTGAGATTTCACAGTTGTGAAGAATTTCCTTCTCAAAACAGATTAATTGGAGTTACTTCTAAACTCGTTTTTGGGAGGGGGTTCAGAAATACGAAGTAACTACACTGAAACAGAGCAGTGCAAAGCACTAAGATTGCATTTTACCTTGTGATACACTAAGTGGAGAGTATCATTGAAAAAAAGAGTCTAATCACAGGTTTTCATTATTTTTTTCTTCATTCTTTCATTCAGCTGAAATACTGATCAGTTTACTTCATGGTATTGAGCTGCAGAGAGAGCTTTGGGAAGAGGATTAAAATGTTTTTCAACAGTGGCATAATGGAAAAATACAGAGGAGTTCTAAATATGTTTCCTAATTATTTCTTCATTTTTATGAAGATAATATAATGCAATGGTAGGAACATATATTAAGGATACTCTACCTGGCCTTATATTGAATTATAACATTGATGAGATATATGAATGTGAAGTTGTTTAACCTTTGTAATTCTCAATTTCTTAATCTATAAAATAGCTAATTATACATGTGTCATACAATTGTTAAAATTATTAAATCAGATGAAAGGTGTCAAGTTCTTAGCATAACTCCTGACATGTGAAAAATATTCTATAAATGCTAGCTATAATTAATTCAACAGATATTCATGAAGCATTTACTATGTGGTAGTAAGTGAGCTAAATGCTAGAAAAATGACAATGCACGTTATAGACATGGCATTGGATCTTATAAAATTTGTGATTTCCTCGAGCACAGGAACAAATAAATTACTCATCATTGAAAGTGAAGATAAAGGTGGCTCAAGGTACTCTGAGGGTAACAGTCCCAACAACTGTCTGGCAAAGATTCTTGATGGCAATAGATTCGGTTGAATATTAATTAATGAAGTGAAGAAGTCAGAGACACATATTCCAAGCAGTAGAATCAGCAAGTGCAAATTCTCATTTCAGGGAGGTTTTTGTGTGGTTATGTAACCCAAATCGTTTAATCATTTTAGATGTCTGGGAGTTGATAGCATTGAAAGAGTGATTTTAAACATAGCCTTATTGGTGTGCTAATTTGATTTCCTTTTGTTTTTAAAGATTGATTTATTTACTTGAAAGGCAGAAAGCAGAAAGAGAGAAAGAATCTTCTACCTGCTGAGTCACTTCCACATACAGACAAAATAGCTAATACCGGGCCAGGTCAAAACCAGGGGGTAGGGGCTTCATCTATTGTTCCCACATTAATGCAGAGGTCCAAGTGCTTGAGACACCTGCTGCTTTTCCAGCCGTATTAGCAGAAAGCAGGATCAGAAGTAGAGCACCTCGGACTTAGGCAAGAGCTCACAAGGGAGGCGGACACTGAAGCCAGCAGCTTTTATGTTCAGTACCAGCGTCCTCTGCTCCCAACTCTTTTGGACTTTTCTTAGTTCAATTTTGTTCTAAGGTTGGTTTGTTCATAGTAACAAGACAACAATTTCAGTATAGGCCTCATATTTATACATTCCATGATACAGAAAACAAACATCAAATAAAAACCAAGGATTTATTTTGATTGACTGACTTAGGTGATGCGCTTATTCTTGAACCAATAACTGGGACATGGGTTATGGGGGTCATGATTAATACTGAATGCCCTGTGGAGGCTAATAAATTAGAGAGGGAGTCACGTTCAAGCAGCTGAAATAAATTCAGTGACTCTAAACCCTGGTGTAAGAAGAAACCCAGAATGAGGAATGTCAAGTTTGGAATTAGAGAAGCAAGCAAGACCCGGATGACACAAGCTTTGTAAAATTATTTTAAAGAATTTAGACTTTATCATGATACACTAAGAAAATAAATTTTAAGCATGAGAGTAAACACACACAGTGGTGAGGTATCTTACAGAAACGACACCAAGAAAACTGAGTTTGGAGATGGTGACTACACTGGAGGTTATCAACTAAACTATAAGTTAACAATGGCTTAAACAGGTGATGGGAAAGGGGCTGTAGAAAAGTGAACATGAAGATTTATTTCAGAAGTAGAATTAGAAAGACCTGGTAATTCATTGATTTTGTCGACACTAAGTGCGGCATTGGTAATGTCCACATTTTTGGCTTGTATGCTTGGACAGAAGTTTGTTTTCACTGAGGTAGGAATTTCAGTAGGAAGAGCAGTTTGGGAAATTGAAACAGTGCTGCCTCTGTGGAACACCTGTATGGAATAATTAATATAAAAATTAACTACCGACCAAAAGAAGCCCCCAATGCATGTTGAGGCTTATGTGGCTGAAAAAGAGGAGCCCAGGGGCATGACTGCAGAAAGGCGGCCAACTGACCTTACACAGGGAGAAAACGAAGCACACATTCCCTGCTTTTAAAGGAACTTTCCCAAATTTATATATATTTCTGTGTTCATTCCATGGCCACACTTACATGAAATTATAGTTAGCAACTGTAAGTCTTGAGTCTGGAACATTACATGCTGAGTTCCAGTTTGGTAATTATGCTGGTTGAAAAGAAAGCAGAAATAGATATGGGAGAGCAATTACCATGCTCTAGCATAAC
This sequence comes from Ochotona curzoniae, assembly GCF_017591425.1. Lineage (NCBI taxonomy): Eukaryota > Metazoa > Chordata > Mammalia > Lagomorpha > Ochotonidae > Ochotona > Ochotona curzoniae. The sequence goes on from NW_024465369.1 coordinate 26,638,093, forward strand.
TCCAAAGCACAGAGAGTAGAATTAGATATGGCATTAGGTTAGAGGGTAGAGAGCGCTTCAATTTAGAGAGAAGATGGATAGCACTGCCACTGATTTTGCAGATTAATATTAAGAATTTGAAAGAATTTTAACCAGGTAGCTTTCATTGTTTTCTTGTGCTGAGAAAATGATGTGTGTTATGTGTGAGTGTATGTGTGTGGACATGGATCACATTGCATTGTATTTGAGATCAGTGATTGAGTTTAAAGTAAGTATAGTGTTAAGGATTATGTTAAGAATGGAGATCAGGGCCCAGTGTGGTTGCCTAGTAGCTGCATTCCTCACCTTGCATATTCTGGGATTCCATACGGGTGCTGGTTCTGATACTGATGCTCTGCTTCCTACCCAGCTCCCTGCTTGTGGCCTGGAAAAACAGTCAAGAATGGCTCAAAGCCTTGGGACCCTGGATCTATGTGGGAGACCTGGAGGAGGCTCCTGGCTTCTGGCTTCGATTGGACTCAGCTCCGGCTATTGTGACCACTTTGGATGAGTCATTGAATGGAGGAGCTTCCTATCTGTTTCTCCTCCATATATCTGTCTTTCCAATAGAATATAAATAAATCTTTTTTTAAAAAAGATGTAGATCATGGAATTATCTTGGAAACAATCTGCACTGTTCTGCAATTTTTAATGACAGTAACTGAACTGCTGAGATATTCATGAGAAATGAGGTGGCTTCTTTTAAAACTGAGAACTTCCTGGAAAAATCTTGGGGAATACAAATTGAATGAAAAATTGGAGGATGTTATCCAGCATTGTTGAAGGTATGGAAAATGGACTCAAAATGAGAAAGAGAACAATGTGAAGTCAGATGGCTACTGATAGGGAGAAGGGGGTAGAAGTCCTAAAGAACACGTGGGAAGGTCAACGTAATGAAAGTGTGGACAAGAGAGCTGTTGTGACTGCTGAATGGATGATGTTAAAATTCACTTTTCCGGCTTTGCATTAGTTATGGTTGATGATCCAGTCTACACTGAACCTAACAGTGAGTAGCTGAGTCTGAGAGGGAGAGAAGGTCACTGGAGGTGAAGAGGTCAAGAAACTGAGGAGTAGGAGATTGTGTTGAGGAATGCTGTTTTTCCAGTCACAGGCTAGTCTGGTTTCAGTAACTGTAAAATGAAAGGTTCACAGTAGATAATTATGGAGAGGCAATTCTCAGCAAGCCTCCTTCTTTCTGTGTAGTTTTGCAAGCAGAGGTACTAATGACTTTTGTGGTGAGTTATCATTGCAAGGATGTTTGAGAGCAAAACCTTTGAAGCTAGAGGTACTGTCTCCCTTTGAAACAGGAGGCAGCCATGCTGACTATTGGAAAAGATTGTAGTGTCCTAGGTTTAGGGCTATTGTCCTAGAACATACCATATGGTATACGCATGTCTGTTATTTCCCCCCTTTGCCTTTGCTCTGGGGAATTAGAATTTGAGTAGCCATCACAACTGCTGATCCTGTGGATATTGCTGTGAAGCCCTTGCAGGCTGACTTTTTCAGTTGTGTGGAAGGTACTTCACTGTTTTTGACAATTATTTCCAAAGTTAATTAAACTCTAATATATCCCATGATTTTTTTTCTACGTTTCTATTTTCCTTTCATTTTCTCTGTTATCCCATGATGTTGAAAATCACTGTTATATTTTCTCATTTCTACCACTTTTGTGCCTCAGTAAAATAATATCCTCCATAATACTTCTAGATTCCTTGTTATGAACATCATTTTAAAAAAACACAAAATAGGGCCCGGCGCGGTGGCGCAAGTGGTTAAGGTCCTCACCTTGCATGCCCGGGATCCCATATGGACGCTGGTTCTAATCCCGGCAGCCCCGCTTCCCTTCCAGCTCCCTGCCTGTGGCCCGGGAAAGCAGTCGAGGACGGCCCAAGGCTTTGGGACCCTGCACCCGTGTGGGAGACCCAGAAGAGGCTCCTGGCTTCGGATCAGCATAGCATCGGCCCGTTGCGCTCACTTAGGGAGTGAATCATCGGATGTAAGATCTTCCTCTCTGTCTCTCCTCTCTGTATATCCGCCTTTCCAATAAAAAAAATAATAAAAATAAATCTTTTAAAAAAAACACAGAATACTTAATGTTTTATTGTCATATCCACAATTGATTTTGGAGGCAAATTTTTCAATGTATACATGATGTGAAATACTTGCTAAACATGAGTACATTGGCTATTTCATAGATTCACTATAATCATGTGCAATCTTTCTGTATCCCGTATCCTAACTACAGCAGGTGGATAAAAATCAATTGACTGTGTAAATTCCTTAAATAATGGCAAATGGAGCAAATTGAATTTCAAAGTAGAAAAAAAGGTGAACCTGAAAAGCAGTGGTAAGAAGGTCATCAGGAGAATTAGCAAAAAAAGTCTGGCAAAGTTACAGTTAGGCAGCCAGTAATACTCTATTGATCAGACTTCCTCAATCAATGAGGCTGTGCCTAGATTATTGATGCAAAGGTATTAAGCAAAATTTTATTTCAGCTAACTTGTTGGCTCAGATGTCAACTGAAAGTCATTTCCCCAGTCAATCCGATGTACAATAAATCTGAGCAGATTTAGCTCTTAAGCATTTTTTGTGTACACTCTGCTTTCCAATCATAAAATTATCTTTAAGATAACAAGTGAACTAATACATAAACTTAAGTACGAGGAGACCAGTGCGCCTCCAAGAAAACTAAGCAGTTCATTGTAGAGGAAAATGACAGAGAATATTATTTTTTCTTCATAGAATAAAATATAATTGAACCTTTTTGAAATTATATGTGATTAGTATCCATTTATTTCATGATGGTGGTAGCCTCAATTTGAGAAGCGGAGAGAATATGCTGATAAGACGAGATTTTGGAGGGGGCAGTGGGCAACTATTTATGGATTGTTGAAAAATAATTGTCTCCTTATTCTGGGTGATTGGTTGGAGTTATCAGTCTCTTTTTTTCACTCAGGTCTGAGTCCAATATTCTCACTACTTATAGCATGACGTGTTTTCTTTCAATGTTGAGTTCTTAAAATGATATTAGCTCATTTATAACATTCATTGATACAGTTATATTCCATATTTTTTTAGTCCCAATCTCCAATATTATCCTGGCATGATGCAAATTCACCTGTTTCTATTGCAAGCTATTATCTTTCCCTTTCTTCATTGCTATGGAAGACTATCTAGGTACCATGCCTGCCTCACTCACAATTCACACCCATAGGTACCTCTATCCTACAGAAATTTTTTTTTTAATTTAAAGAACAAAAATCTATACCTATTGATATTGGTTCCATATTCGTGAATTCCAGGCTTTGTGCTATCTATCTTACTTTTAGGCAGACATCAGTATATACTTACATTGAAAGTATGATTGTGAAAAGTGATCATTCTGCCTATTTGGAGGATTAACCTGTTTGCTCTACTGCTTTCTAGTTCCTTAATGGATCTACCAAGTATCCTGTGTTCTCAAATAGATTGTAAGCTTCTTAGCAACAGGGAATAAAGTGCCCATTTGTTTACTTATCATCAGCATAATATCAAGCAGGGTGGACATGGTAGTTAATGCTGCATATAAGTAAGCACTTGTTGATGTGCCTTTTTTTTCAGACAGGTGAAAAACCAAGACTGAAATTTATTTAAAAAACAATTAATACTTGATAACTTTAACATCTTTATGCCACTTACATCCTTTGGTATTTTTTCTAATTGAATTTTTTTTAAAGATTTATTTTTATTATTTTTTATTGGAAAGGCAGATATACAGAGAGGAGAGACAGAGAGGAAGATCTTTCGTCCAATGACTCACTCCCCAAGTGAGCGCAACGGCCGATACTATGCCAATCCGAAGCCAGGAGCCTCTTCTGGGTCTCCCACGCGGGTGCAGGGTCCCAAAGCTTTGGGCCGTCCTTGACTGCTTTCCCAGGCCACAGGCGGGGAGCTGGAAGGGAAGCGGGGCTGCTGGGATTAGAACCGGCGCCCATATGGGATCCCGGGCGTGCAAGGCAAGGACTTAACCACTTGCGCCACCGCGCCGGGCCCTCTAATTGAATTTGATCACCTTTTAACAAATCCAAGGTACAACCAAAACAGTTTGAAAAATCTGGTTTTACTATTATGTGCCTTTACTTTTAAACCTGAATAAGTATGAAACATCTCAAGTTGAAAAACCATTCCCTCTAAAGCATCATTAAAGTGAAACTGCCTGTCTGATAAAGGCTTTTTCTCCCTCTCTTTCTGTTTCAATGATAGCAGGTCAAGAATAAAAGAGAAAAGCAGATTCCCATTGGATATGTCTTGCCTGTAACACATACTTATTTTTCTCTATTTCCATTAAAACGATCTATATTTCATATCAGTTTTTTTAATAACTAATTGATAAAACGTCTTAGAATCCAATACTAGGCCAACTGGCTCATATTTTAAGAGTCTCAAAAAAATGAAAATTGTAACCTCTGGTTAACGAAGCACTTGAGTAGTTCATTAATTTATTAAATTTCAGCTAAATTAGGGGAAATATAATTTTGCTTAATTATAGCAACTAATCTTTGTAAACATTCTATTTGATCTATCTGAGTCTCATTCTAACAGTAATTTCATTTTGTTGTTAGAAATTTATCTTTGTTTTATGGATTAGGGACAGAGTGATAATAATCTCAGGAGATCCGAGCCCAGATTATGGGACAGGCACCATCCAGCCAGAGAACCGCACCACATGCACTTCCCAAAATGGCACAGAGCTGCAGAAAGAAAACTCAATCCCATGCAAAAGTTTCTTTTCAGTATGGACCGCAAGTTCCTGAGTAACATGTGTTTTGCCAAGAAGAATACATTAAGAGTGTGAAGAAGAGGGAGTTCCACAATGCCAAGGCTATGAGTGCAGCTGCAGAGGCTGTTAAGGTCCTTTAAGGCCAAGGAGGGTTAAGCTCAAGATCCCAAAGGGTAGCAGACACAAGCTCAAGGCACTTACCCAAAACACCCATCCCACACTCAGGGAGAGTAAATCACAACCACATTGCCAAGGGCTTCTGGCTCTGCCAGCGATAGGCCAAGGCAGGCAAGCTCCGGGTCCTAGCTGTGCCATTTGCTCTGACTCTATGGTAGTCACACTAGGCTTTCAATCCAAAGTAGCCAAGCCTCTGTGAAGGCTCTACAGTGGCTTTTTTTCCGTGAAGGAGATAATAGAATAAGTGAAATGACTTTCGGGTTTCCTTTGGGCTACCATTCTCTCATGCCATTTGTACAGATTAATTTGAGTCAAGAAATAAAATAGCCCCAGAACATAGTTAATGAGAAATAAGGGTATAAATAAACAACATATATGGGAATTTACACATTCTCTTTTGTCAACTTGACTTTGTAAGATAAATATGCTAAGTAATCATGATATCTCTAACATAACTATGAAGAGAATTATCAAACAAGTTACATTTATGTGAGCCAAAAGACTAATTTCTTCCTTGCTGCTTTTGAGGTTGTTTTAATCTTTTAAACCAAGTTGTCTAGATATTTAGCTGTTTGTAGTACCTATCACAATAAGCAACTTGATTTTTCATTAGCAAATAAATGTTTACATCACAACAAAATATTTTGAAAAGAAAATTTGCATAAATTGCTGTAAATGCAAATAACATTTTGAAATTTATATTGACTCTTTAATTTTACATTTGATGAAACATTTTTAAAATGTATATTAGCACATGTGTTGGTGCAGTTTTTTGTGATACTTATTGTAAAAAATAGAAATCACCTTAAAAATAAAATGTGTTGTAGGAAAAATCTGCTTGTATCTGTTTGTGATTAACCATAAAGCTTCCATATGTGGTACCTCTCGGATTCAGGTTGTCCACAGTAACTTGATCAGGGGTATAATTACACTCTTCTTGAATCAAGAAAGTCAAATAATGTCAAAAACAATCACTTGACTTGTAGATGTTTTGAGAATTAAAACCTGAAAAAATGCAGATAGCATGACTTCAACTTGTCACCAAATCAAGCTGATCTAGCACAACCTGCAAACTGAAATGGTTGAAAGCTGTGCAATAGAAATAATGATGTAATAAGCCTCTGAAAGACTTCTACATTTATGTATATATGAAATACATGTTTACATATATAGACTGGCTATTTGTGTATAAACGTAAAGTTCCTAAATTTTCTAACCGTATTGACTGATATCTGCATTAAATCTTTGAACATTTCTTTGATCTTTATCTACTTTCAAATAGTTTATTATACTTCAACATTAATACAAAGAAGCACTTGACTCAAGTATTATCAAGGTGAAATCATAATATACATGAGATATAATAGATACCCGTTAACTACTAGATCTTGAAGGAAAGTCAAGTTAGGATCAGGACTGAGTTAAATAAAACTATTACTAGAGACGAGTTAATATCATCATTCAGAAAAGAGATCATCCAACCACAAGCTATCCAGGAGCCCACGTAGTCACTCACTGGAATAATATTCTACCATCTAGAAATTGCAAGGCATTTAGGGTTTCTGTGTCAGGAATTGCAAGCAAAGACCAAGTACATATTACTTATTATGTCAAACTGAAGAATAAATACATTGAGTTTAGTTTTTGAGTGTCTACCACCTTATGAATGTATGCATCGCCTAGTTTGAAGCTGCTTTCTGATATCAATTCTGATATCTTCAACTTGTTACTAGGTTATACAAATGGCAGTAGCAACTGATGATCACTATATAATTTTCCAAACGAAGAAAAACATCTCTCACTAGAGAGCGTGTCTTTTACACATTTCATACCACATCAGAAGCACATACCCCACTTTTTTTTTTCCAAATTCTGCTTTATTTAGCCTCCAGTAAAGCATAAGCAGGTATATGCTAATCTGTAGTTAAATTAGTCCTATGCCGTGTCTGCAGTATACCAGATTTCATTTGCTTTCAAAATAATAGATGAAAGTAAAATTTGTTCAGATTACTTTTATTATAAACATAAATAATGAAAGCATTTAATTTTGTTTTAATTAGGCTAATTAGTTGTGTGTAATTGCACATACTACATTTTGGTAGAATCTAATGACTTTTGTTGGCATTACTTGCTAGCCCCCAAAGCAAAGACCATTTTAATCATACCGCTCCTCTGTTTTTCACTTTTGCTTTGCTTCTCTTTCCCCTGAGGCCAAGGAGCAGCAGAGACACAAGAGTAGAGAACTCAATTTTGGACATGCAACAGAAAATATCCTCCCAACAATTCTTACTAAATATGACAGTGCTGTCTGAGCAGGTTGTTCATAGAACAACCTAAGTTGTAAGTTGATTCCCCAGCTATAGAGGTCCTGCCCCATTATTTGACATTCTTGATTCAAGTGGTGTATAATTATAGCCCTAATCAAGTTTCAATAGTCAGCCTTAATAAGAATCAGAAGCTTGAATTTCATTGTCAACCATCAGTTAGTTTCATAAAGAATGGAGTGCTGAGAATGATCTGGCTTTTAGGAGTGAGCTTGCTGAATTCCATATCAGTCTAAATCTTCAGTATCTCACTAGCCTAATTAGCTAGTGCCTATACTTGATGTTATAATCCAAGTATGAGTACAGTAGACTAATAGTCAGAGATTCATGAGCTACTGACATCTCAGCATGAGCGGATTTATCCACTTATTTCCTAAGGTGAGTTTTGATAGAGGGATTAAGAGAAGAAGAAGTGGGCAAAGGAAACCAAGAACGAGACAATTTTGTCTATACGTAGCTTAGGTTGCAACCGTTTTATTAGGGAAAATTCTCTAATGGACTCTGAGTACTAAATATATTAAGCTTTCCTGACTGCACATATTGTAGGAAAAGTATCTAAATGCACATCCAGCTCAGTTAAAACTGTTTTGTTTATGAAGAATGATCCCAAGTTGTTGGTCCGCAGCAGGGCAGAAAAACACTAACAGCAATTAAACACAGAAGTCAATAATTCTGCTTTCCCCCATTCCCCAGGGCCAAAGCCCATTCATGAGCTACAATGTATTTGAAGACACCATCCTCAACTCATAATAACATGTGTTAGTTGCCAGTTCACATTGTAATAGGGATTAATAAAAGTGGATTTCATGGTAGGAGAAGGGAGCGTAAGAGAAGAATTTTACCTACTCTAGCACCAAATCTGAGGTATTGAATCCAACACATATCAAGAAGTGAAACTGGTTTTGTAATTTCTGTTTATTTTAAAAGATTCTCTTTGTCTAATCCAAAGAATAATTTCACAGAATTCCTTAATCCTCTCTGCTATGAGATAGTCACATAAATGTATTTGTCCATTTGAAATCATGAGTATCAGTGACAAATATCCATATTTCTACATATGAATTCTAAGGATGCTAATAAATATAAACTAGATTTTTATAGTTTTTAAAGACTTATTTATTTTTATTAGACAGTCAGATATACAGAGAGAATGGGATACTGAGAGGAAGATCTTTCATCTGCTGATTCACTTCCCAAATGCCCACAATGACTGGAGCTGAGGCAATCTGAAGCCAGGAGCCTCCTCCAGGTCTCCTCTGTGGTTGTAGGTCCCAAGACTTTTGGCCATCCTCGACTGCTTTACCAGACCACAAGCAGAAAGCTGGATGGGAAGCGATGCATGCAAGGCTAGGACTTTAGCCACTAGGCTACTGCACCAGTTTCATAAACCAGATTTTTTTTTCTTGATGTCATTATCCCCAAATTTTGAAAAACAAACTATAGTAGCACAGGAAGCTTTTAGAATGTTTTCTTAGCTTTTTCTTTGTATGTTAGTTTTGTGTATATTTTTAAGTGCTGAGTTCAATGTTTTTAATATGTGAAGCATGTCAGTCACATGCCTCTATTACATTTAGGCACTAGGAGGCTCGGCAAATATATATTTCTTTTGTCTACTCTTTTATTACTTACAAGTTGATTTTATGCATGGAACTTGGGAGATGACATCACTAGAGACTTGGCAGATATTAAAAGGTCAATGGACAAGTGGTACAAACTATACTGTCAATAAATTAAGCCAATTAGATAAATGAGACAGTTCCTTAAAAAACACTATACCAAAATTCACTCAATAAAAAATAAGGCAGCACTGTTTTCCATAAAGAAATTGGGTTTAGAGTATAAAACAAAAAGAATAGTGAAACCTTCAAATGAATAAATGTTCATGTGGCTATATTAGTAAATTTCAGTAAATATTAAGAGAAAGGCTAACATAATTTCTACACAAATTCTTTGGGAAAAAATAGAAATGTTTTGAATATTTTCCCATATTGTTTTAGGAAACCAGCAGTTATCCAAGTATCAAAATAAGATGAAGATATTATTGAACAACAAAATGTCGGACAGCATACCTCACAAGCACAAATGTAAAATCTATCAATAGCATGTTAGAAAAATGAATTTAATAAAACACAAAAAGGAGACTATATCAAAAACAATTGAGATTTATTCCAGAAAAGCAAGGTTGAAATTCATTTCCTGTAACGTTTATGCGACAGGCTTTTATTAAAGCATAAAGTAGTATCATCACACTCAGAAAAAGCATTTGACAAATATTTCAGTATTTATTTCTGTCCAAAAATCTCAGTGAATCTTAGTGAATCTTTTCCAGCTGATAAACACTCTTGAAAACCTTACAGGTAATATTTGTCCCCTTGGGATCAAAGATAAGGCAAATATGTTATGACTCAGTTTGATCATTCTGCATAAGAGTAGGAGTTCAAGCTAGCGAAATAAGACAAAAACAGGAAGGAAAAAGCATTAAATTAGGAAAGAATAATTAAAAGTATGTCTGCAGGCAAAACAATCATTCATGTAAAAATTCCAACAGAAATCACAGAAAAGTTGCAAGAGTAAATGAGTTTATCAAATTTCCAGAGCATCAAGTTGCTATAGAAATCACTTGTCTATGTAACAGCAACGGTGTTAGAATTAAAATAAAATGTAAATACCACTTTAAGCAGTGATAATCAAAAAGTAATTAGATACAATCCTGTAAAAATCATGTAATCAAATTCCACAAAATCTTTGAGAAATATTTAAGGTATAAATATGTGAAACAACAAATTATGCTGATAAATAACAAGTCTGAATATCACTAAAACATGAGTTTGCCTAAAATGTGTCCTTTACTTAATTTTAAAATAAAAGTCCTATTAGGATATTTTTAGCCTTAATAAATCAGCTTATTTTAAAATCATTATGGAAATCACAGGATGTAAATTTGCCAAAACATATTGGAAAAAAAAACAATGTTGGCACTCAATCACTGCTTGATTACATAATTTATAATATGTAGTACTGTTGTAAACATAGACAAATGGCTTAGTAGATTAGCTAGGCACTTTTAAATAACCATGTCAAGGCAATTTGATGGAGAAAAGATGATTTTGTAAAACATTTAGCTATACTCATCAGCTTGCTCTATTAAAAGTAGAACTGGGAACTCTATTTCATTAATAACCCTCAAATAAATAAAAAGAAATGTTTAAGAACTGAAAATATGTTTTTCTGGGAGAATTCAGAAGAGTGATTCTTAGTTGAGTTTGGTAAAGATGGCTTAAATGTCACAAAATATGAAGGATGAAACTTAAAATAATTGACAATTTTGACTTCAAAATCAGTAAATTTTACTCTTCAAAGGACATTGTTGTGGGGAAGCAGTGTCACTGCCAGTGAAGGTGCTACTTGGAACAAATCAGAATTTCAGTTGTAGATACTACTATCCACCTCCAGCCCGACGTTCTGATAATGCGCTCTGGGAAGCAGCAGATTGTCACTGGGGTAGTTGTGGGCTCCGTTACCTGCTCAGCAGACCTGCCTTGATTTGGGGGCTCCTGGCTTCGCCTTGACCCAGTGTTAGCTCTTGCCAGCATTTAGGTGATGCAGCAGAAGATTTTCTCTCTCTCTGTTAGGTAATAATTAATAAACAAAAAGCATGTAAGATTCATTATGAAAACATTTGAAAGTTAGTCTGCAAACATTTTTGAAGAATAAATAAATAGATTACATTTCAATGACAGTAAGGCAAACCCCACCTTCCCAACCCACCTGCAAATTGAAAAGATTTGAGCATTTTGCCAAAGCATGCATGACCAGAAAATAAAGACATGAATATGTGCACAACATCATTCATTATTAAGGAAAAGCAAATTAAAATTGAATGTGTATGAGAGGCAAATATCTCCTGTTTTTTATTTTTAAACTTATTATTTTGAAAAACAGTTTGTTTATTTGAAAGGCAGAGTTACAGACACACGCACACACACAGACACTTGGAAAGAGAGAGAGACCTCTTCGATCAGCAGTTTGGCCAAAGGCAGGAGTCAAGCACTGCACATAACGTGGAGAAACCCACTGTTTGCTATCTCAGGGTCACGTTACAAGGAAGCTGAATCAGAGGTTATGGAGTCCCCAGCTGTAGGCAACTGACCAGCTTGAGTTGTACTTAGGCAAGTGTTTCATTGCTGGGAGAAACGCAGCCAGTATCTGGCTGCCATTGTGGATTTGATTAATATTAAGTCTGTGTTAACTATACCAATGTGCCAACATAGTTGCTCTGATGTATTGTGACAACAAGGAGAGGTGCATTTTTGGCCCATGCTGAAACATCTATCTCATTCACCTTCTTACCTCCCCCAACCCTCTCTATCCTAATTGGAGGCCCACATGGGTCTATAACCCCATCACCTATGTAATAGATATTAATTTTTTAAAAAAGAAGTTGAGGAACTGGGACTTGAATTAGCATTCTGAAATGAAATGTGACTATCTTAAGCAATGGTTTAATCTGCTACAACACAACGCTTAATGTTAAGCTTACTGTAAAATTTTTCCATGCAAAATTGGATTTTTAAACATAATTTGTTAATCTTCTATTTAATGGGCTTTGAATTTTGAGTTGTGATTAAAATGTATCCCCACGTCAGTATAATAAAAAAAACCTCACATGGTGACATTTAGTGCCTGTATCAGTTCATCTCTCACATTTGTATCTCCAACTCATTTGAACTGATTTTAGAATATGGTGTTAGAGACAAATCAAATCATGTATTTTTAGAATGGCTAGTCAGTTATTCCAATACCATTGATCGAATAGGCTTCTAGCCTCCTGCTGGCTTATACAGTTATCTTTTCCTATTCACATTTTCTCTGTGTTTATTATATTCTGTATCATTATTATATATTCAATTCCTTTAGATTGTTTATAAAAAAAACCACACACATCACACTTGTTTTTAAAAGAAAATAGATTTTGCTTTTAATTCACTTGCATGGGAAGCAGATGGCAGAAGACAGAAAAAAAAGTCTTTCCTCAACTGGTTCAGTGTCCAAATGCTTAAAAGAGCTGGGGTTCAGGCCTAAACTCAAGAGTCTACCCATGTGTTGCTTCGTAGCTTGTGCATTAGCAGGAAACTGAAACTGGAAAAACAGGCTAGAACTGGAACCAAGACCCTCTGATAAGCGCTGCAGCCTTTCCAAGCACCATCATAACCGTTATTATCAAACACCTGCCCTGAATACCATACTCTTGATAACTATTGTCTTGTTAACCCTGGTAAGGCTCATTTTCCATATTTATTCTGTTTTTCGCAGGAATGTTCAGTGAAAACATGTGAAAAATAATTCTATGGAAAAAAATACAAGAGATTACATGAAGAATATATTCACAATGTTGACTGGAAGAGCAGGTTTACCTGTGGAGTAAAGCTGAAATAAAGGGACAGTTTGGTTTATTAAAAATGTCTGAACATTTTCAACAAAATCAGCATTAAAGCTCAAATGATGAGAAAAGGAAAGTAAGAGTTGACCAGACAGTTTAAGATTGGTGAAAGAACATGAGGGAAGACAGTTTGTTAAACAAAACAAAAACGGAATTGGAAAGAGAAAATGGAGAGAGATAGTAACCTTAAAGTTATTCATATTCACACTCTCCCCCCCTCGTGTCCTGGTAGTGGCAGTAGGAACCAGGGCTCAGGAACAGCTGTATAGGCTGGGTTCCAACAGAAGGATAAGGGCAGCTGCGGTTGCTGTGGAGATAAAACCACAGATGTCAGTGATAGGATGTCTGTCCTGAGAAGGAGGCTCACTGTGACCTGAATATGCTTTAAGTGTGTTCCTTGAAGAATCGTGTGTTGAAAACTTGGTCTTCAGTATAGCAATGTTAAGATATGATTGGGCCTGGGTGGTAATGAGGCCACAAAGGATCCTGCCATGATTTAATCCTTTTGTGATCCTGATTAGTTCTCCTCAGAGGGTTGTGATGCAAAAACAAGCCTGGACCCCAGCCTCCCTCTGGCTTCCAGTCCTTTCAAGTATCTTCTCCTTTTCTGTCTGTTTCCTGTCAGATTAGAATGAAGTCAAGTCATCTCCCTTTGTAGATGATATAATCATATGTATGGGAAAATCCTAAAGAATCCAAAAAGATTAGAACTAATAAATAAGTTAAAGCAGTTTGGAAGATAGAGTGTCAATGTGCAAAACTTAGTTCTGTTTCTGTGCACTGCCAATGATCAATATAAAAATTAAATTACAAATAGAGTCCCATTTGCAACAGTGTCAAGAACAAAATATTAAGAAGTTGAACAACAAAAGCCTAAAGCTTATAAATTAATCTACGCACTCTGAAGAACTTAGCTGTCTTATACTGTACGTAAACACAAATGATCCTACAAGATATAGGATCCGTTGGGAATTCAATGGATCTTAAATAGCCAGAACAGTCCTGTTGGGGATGGTGCTGTGGTGCAGAGGGTTAAGCAACTGTGTGCAGTGCCAGCATCTTGTGCTGGAGAGACAGACTGAATACAACACATGCTGTTCTTCCACTCCAGCTTCTTGCTAATGCACCTGAGATAGTAATGGAAGATGGTTCAAGTGTTAGGACCATATTGGAGACCTGAATAGAGTTCAGTGTTCTTGGCTTCAACCTGGCCTAATTGTGGCTCTTGTAGCCAATGAGAGAGTGATCTAGTAAATGCAAGATCTGTGAATGTGTATGTATGTCTCCAATCTCTCTAGTTTTCAAATAAATAAAATAAATCTTAAAAGATGAAAGGTGAAGTTGAAAGACTTACTGCTTCTTAATTTCAAAACATTCTGGAAAGCAACAGTGAATACAATATAACACTATTGTAATGACAAAACAGATCAATAAACTAGAATTAATAGATCATAAAGAAACTCCTACATTGACATTTTTTTTCCCTGTGGAACTTCTGTTAGTTTATTCTCTGATTTTGGGTAACAATTAAGATGTATCTGTAACCTAGCATTTTTTTTCCCTTTTTTCCCACATTTTATTATTATTGCTATCATTTTATGATACAGTTCCATACTCCCTTATCCCCTCCCCAAATCCCTCCCCCCCCCAGTTCCTTTATATCATTACTAATATATAGTTCTTCATACTCAGTCATATGTTCATCATTGCGGGCAATGAACAACAGTTCTTGATATGCTGGCCGTCAGATCTGAGGGCTACCCAGACATGCCCCGGATGGAACCCATAGAATGCCAGGTCGTTGCAGTTCACCAAATCAGAACTGAGCTCACTCCGTGCTCAGAGCATGCTCAGTCCTTTCCCTTGCCCGTTTCTCCTTATGCAAAATGGCGCCCAATTCAGCTCTAGGGGGCTGCCTGGACTATGAAATTCACTCTGTTCTTGCACTACCTGAGATTTGCTGCTCTGTCTCTGCTCCTGGTCAAATCAAAGGGACCAGCAGGACGGACAGTACTTTGTCTGGGTTCACCTCCCAAGCTCCCAGTGAAAGTCCCTTCCCACCTGGTTGCTGGTGCAGTTCCATCTGCTGTTGGAGTTCAGATCGCCGTGCTGGAGTATCATTCACTGCAACACCACACTGCTGTGCCTGCTGCTTTCTTGTGTCTGTCAGTCTCCAGGTACCCCTCTGCTGTTGTTCTGTTCTTTCCTATTTCCTGAAATATGTCCTCTCTGCTTCATCCTGATTAAATGTTTCTCCGTCTGATTAAACGTGTCCCTTACCCTATTCCACCATCTTGATTCTCCGACAATTATTTTTTTTAAAGATTTATTTTTTTTATTGAAAGGCAGATATACAGAGAGGAAGATCTTCCATCTGATGATTCACTCCCCAAGTGACTGCAATGGCTGGAATTGAAGCAATCTGAAGCCAGGAGCCAGAAGCTCTTCCATGTCTCCCAGCCTTTGGGCCGTCCTCAACTGCTTTCCCAGGCCACAAGCAGGGAGCTGGATGAGAAGCAGGGCTGCTGGCATTAGAACCGGTGCCCATATGGGATCCTGAGAGTGCAAGGTGAGGACTTTAAACACTATGCTATCGTGCCGGGCCCAGACAATTAATTTTTATTACAATGATAAGATAATTCAAATCATTTTGAAAAGCTGAGTATGCTTACAGAGTCTTTTGGCCATTCCCTTACATTGTAAATAATTAAGATTTCAATGTAAGAGAGGAAGAAAACTAAGAATAAATCAGTGTTTCTTTCAAGTAAACAATGACTTCTCAGAACAGCAACATTATAAACAAAAGTAAACATACATTAATTGAACTTTAGCACAATTAGTAAGTTTTATGCATTAATGGAATCAGTTCAAAAGCATAAACACATCCCATGCAATGAGATAAAAATAAATGGGCATAATAAGTCTCATAAGTTTTATTACCCAGAATAAGGGATTTTTACAACTTGATAACAAGACAAGCAACCCAATTAACAACTGGATAAAGGTTCCTAATATTTTTTTGAAGGAAGACACAAAAATTACCAGCAATCACATGAAACTCTTCTCTTTGGCAGTCATCAGGTAAAGGCAAATGAAAACCGTAACCAGATGCCACCATGCACCTGCTGGGATGGGTATAATCATAATGTACAACAAGAAGAACTGAAAAGAAATTAGACACTTCACTCACTGCTGGTAAAATCATAAAATTGGAAAGCACTTTGAAAGACATTCTGACAGTTTCTCAAATGAATTGAGAGCTAATATGTGACCCAGCAATTCCTCTTCTAGGTGAATACCATAAAAAACAAGCAAGCAAACAAACAAACAAACAGCTTCACTTACCTGCCCGGTCTGTGTCCTGCCAGAAGAATTGCCCAGGCTCCTCCATCAGAACCTCTCCCAATGCCAGGTTTCGCGCATACCAGTGGGTCCATGAGCCAGCCCTACTCAGTTCACCTCCTGTCCTAGCAGGAACAGTGGCTTTTCCTGACTGGCCTTCAACCTAAACTGGAGAATTATAACCATATCATTTATAACAAAGTGGAAAAACTTCAGATGTTCATGAATTGATGAATGAATAAGCAACATGTTATATATACAATGGAGTGTTATTTGACAATACAAATTATTTGACAAAATGTTATTTTGTGGATTAAACTGCTAGCTGCAATGTTGGCATTCCGTATGGTGCTGGTTAAAGTCCTGCCAGTTCCACTTCCAATACAACTCCCTGCTAATCCTCCGGAAAAACAGAACACAAAATGGGCTCCTAGGCCCACATGGGAGACCCAAGCGAAGCTCAGAGTTACGGCTTAGCTCAGCCTCAGCTACTACAGCTGTCTGGAGGGTGAACCAGTGGATGAAAGGCTCTCTCTCTGTGTCTGTCACACACACACACACACACACACACACACACACACACACACTCTCTCTCTCTCTCTCTCTCTCTCTCTCTTCTAAGCTCTTAAAATAAACAAAATGCATTGTTCAAAACTTACTGTTTGCTCAAGGCTGATTTAAGCAGACCTACTTTTTCCTCTATTTTCTCTTGATCCTCTCTGAAAACTGCTCTAGGTGGAAGAGATCCTTGGTGAGGTTCTTCCACATGTCAGTAGATACCTGTGTGACAGGTGAAACTAAGCCTAGAATCCTGCCTTTAAATTTGTGGAGTGAGGAGTAATTGATGAGTCTCTCATTTCTACTTTGTTGGTGATGTTACTCACTGTGGGGACACAGTCTTTGTGCTTGAGATAGATGTTTTTTGATTTGCACAGGGGCAGTCCATCATTGCCCAATATTTGGAGAACAACAGAGTGCAATCTTTTCTTTCTAGGGATCACCCTACTTGCAATTTGTTTCTTCACAATTTGGCATATGTTGATTGATAGAGTGGCAGTGATGATGTGGGTGACACAGCCATTAGCATCAACTGGGATTTCTGTAGCTCATGAAATGGAATCATAAGATGAACTAGGGAAAAGATTTCCAAACCTGGGATGTACAAGGTCTATGTGGCGAAACAGCAGGAAGTAGGTATAGAAGATGAGGTGAATGTATATGCTGAAGCAATCCTTAAGATTGAGAATCAGAAATTGCTGAGAGAGGAATGAAATGGAATATAGGGGCAGCTAACTTAAGGTCACAGAATTGGAAGCCACATCATACACACATGCTCCCACTATGTATTAATCTCTTTCTATCAACCAAATGACTCCTTCCCCAAGCTTATTCTTTCTCCCCTGGGGCGTTGGTGTAGTATAAGCTCAGAGCAGACCAGGTAACAGGGAGAGGCACTCTTTTTTCCCCTGTGGACAAAGGTAAAAGTGGGAGCATCCTTCTTCCAGCTTTCCCTTTTCTGTCCACTTCACTTCTAATACTGCTCTCATGTGTCTCGGATTTCTCCAACTTTTAAACAAACTTTACAAAAGCAAAACAAAGCCAATCAAAAAGAAGTAAAGTTGGTTCAAAACATCTCCACAGGGCACTTGGCATAATAGTTGAGATGCCAGTTAGGACCGTGAATGTCCTATCAGAGTGGTTCTGGCGCCGCTCTCTGTTCCAGCTTCCTGCTAATATATATCCTGGGAGGTGACAAGTGATGACTCAGTATCTGGGTGTTTCTGTTTGCCTCTTTCTTTCAAATAAATTAATTAATAATAAAAAAGCATTATTTGGTAATAATGTGCTATGATATGGATAAACTCTAGAAGCAGGTTAAGTGAAAAAAGGTAGGCACAAAAAATACATATATACTGAATGCTTTAACTGATGTAAATTGTCCAGACTAGGCAAATCCCTGGAATGACAAAGTAGTATGGAGATGATGGGGAATGGCAATATTAACTAAGCTGGCCTTATTTGGGGTGCTGAGTGTTTCTAGAATTTGATGGTGACCATGGTACACAAATTTATGATTATGTTCAAATTGCTTACACATGTCAGTTTTATGATATGCCATTTATATCTCAACAAAGTTATTTTTTTAATGATGATGGCGTTAAGTGTTGGCTGTTTAACACAAATTAGCTCAGTTGCAATAAACTCTATATATAGTTATTGTATTCTCTATGCCACAAGCTCATAGTAAGAAAAAAAAGTCAGATTTACTTCAGAATGTTTTTTTTACAAAGTGCTAAAGCTCTTACTTTTGTTAAATTTTAACCCTGAGTACATAACTTATTAATATTCTGTTTGACAAGACAAAAAGCATACTTAAGATGCTTCTCCTGAATACTGAAGTGCAATGTCTGTCCCCAGGAAATGTACTCTTCTTCTCCTTTAGCTTTATTCGACTGAAACAAAATAATTGTACATGATTGGAAGACACAGAGGGATTTTTCAATACATGTATACATTATATAATGCTCAAATTGGAGTAATTAGCACATCCAACACCTCAAACATTTATAACTTCTTTGCAGTGAGAACACCCCGAATCCTCTCTTCTAGCTATTTTGAAATGGATAACACATTATTATTATTGACTGCATTCACCCTGACACAGTGGAACAGTAGAACACCTTTCTTCCAGTTGCAATTTGCATCTGGAGATGTACTGGTAAGCTTGTTTGACTTGTAAGTGCATTTTTTTCATGATACACAATTTTTACTAAAAAGTGTCAAATTAATTTTTCACCTGTAGGTATTTGTTGAGAATTATTCAGAAATTTTATGAAGTCTTCTGTTTCTAGCAAAAGAATAGGTAGTAGTTTCTATCAGTGTTGAAATTTAAAACTTCAACAAACAATGTGCATTTTATACTTACAACTTTTGCTGTAAACTCAATATCTTCCTCCTGCTTGATGAGATTGGTAGTAAGAATTGTGAATATGATTTTTCAATCCGTGTAATGAAATGTATTATTTGGAAACTCATGAACTCATTTAATTAATATTCTCCAAATGATTAGTGCTGTATTTGTACAGTTACATTGAAAATACAAGAAATATATAGTTTCAAACTACACACTGAAACAAACCTTTAAGAAACTACTCTGTAAATTTTGGCAAAGAATTAAAGAAGAACATTTGGCATTATCTGGAAATGTTGCTAAAATGCTCTTGCAGTTTCCAAATATATACCTGTGGGAGGCCACATTTCACTCCTTTACTTGAGCCAAAATTGCAAATTTATAAGAATTAAATGAAGACACAGATTTATGATATTGCCTGTATTCTATTAAGACAAATATTAAAAATATTTAAATATATATAAATATCAACTCTTTCATTATGGAAAATGCATAAATTTCACAAAATATATAGCTTTTGCTAATATTCTTTTGGTTAATTCTTTTATATTCCAACTAGTTAATAAAGAACAGTATTTGATCATTTGTTTTAATTTCAAATAGATTACAATTCAATAGCTATCACCCACATTAAAAAATCTTTGAGCATCTCCAATAATCCTTAAGAATATAAAAGAATTCCAAAGCCAATAATCTTAGAAAATGTTGTCTTTAAAGCTATAAAAGAATATTTAAGAATTAAAAAAAAAAACCAAAACAATGATATTGTGATCATTAAAAAGAGTTTTCCTAATAGAATAATAAAAAAAATACTGTTGTGTTTTACAAACACTTCTCAATGTTAACATACCAGGCACTGTTATAAGAACTCTACTACTGGTAACTCATTGAATCTTCTGCACAATTTTAGGAAGTATGTCTTATTATTATCTTTTTTTTAAAAAAAAATAACACATTGAGAATTAAGCTATTCAAAGCCATACAGCTAGTAAGTACCAAAGGTGTATTTGAAACTAGTTTGTCTTCATAACATATGGATCTCATTACTAAGTATAAAGATTTGACAACAGAACTGCTGATCACACCATAAGACATTTTGGAACATAATTCCCGCCTTCTACATATTTCCAATGTATTTAAAATCAATTTAAATATTTGTCATATCATATCTCATTAATTTAAAAAGCACTTTGCAAAACTGGTATACTTCCCATTTTGCAAAGAAGAAAACAAAATTTACAGATATTCAATGTCTTGTTCAAAGTTATAGCTATTTTCGAACAGATGACCTAGTTGATGGTTTGGTCCCATTTAGTTTTTCACGCATGTCTCCTTAGCATTTTCATTTACAACCCTAAAGACAAGTATTTCACATATTCTATAAAAAAACAGACTTAGAATGAAACAAATCTGAAAACACTGGTATTCTAAGCGTCTTCATTTACTAAAACATCACTATTGCATACAAATGAATAATTCTCTAGGGTTATCTATCTATCTATCCACCTCTATTCAGAATCAGGATTTAAAATTTTTAAGATTTATGTTTTTATTGGAAAGGTAGATTTACAGAGAGAAAGAGAGAGAGAAAGATTTTCAGTGTGCTGGTTCACTCCCTAAGTGGCTGCAACAGCAGAGCTGAGGCAATCCGAAGCTAGGAGCCAGGAGCTTCTTCTGGATATCCCATGCAGGTGTAGGGTCTCAAGGTTTTGGTCCATCCTCTACTGCTCTCCTAGGTCACAAGCAGGGAACTGAATGGGAAGTGGAGCAGCTAGCACATGAACCAGAGAGATCATATAGTATCCTGGTACTTGCAGGGCAAGGATTTAGTCATTGAGCCATGTGCCAGATCCTAGAGTCAGGATTTCTATATATTGTGCAGATACAGAAATAAAGCTGCAAGCTCATGTGATGCTAAAGCATGACTCCCCACCCCGCGTAATGTTGATGTAAATAGCTGCTCTGATACATGCAAATGTTCACTTATAAATATTATCAATATTAGACCATCACTGTGTGTGAATAAGTGTGAAACTCAACCTCTGGGAAAGAGTTTAGAGATATAAGAAAATGTCCTTTATATTTTTGATTTTTATTAAGATTTTCTGTCTCAAAATGAGCTACACATAACACTAACTTCTTTAATTGCTATTTTTTCTTGTCACCAGCATATTTTTTTCATATGTGTTCTACATTTGATATGACATTATTTCAATTTATCTTCATATTTCTCTACAGTGCTGCATATACTCAGCCTTGGTTTTGGTAACATTTTCTATTCCATAAAAATAGGAATGAAAACAATCTCAGTTACACAGCAAGGGGGAAAGTAAAATAAAGGAAGGAAAAGCCAGTTGCTACATACTGGTTTGTTTTGATAATACTCTTAATAAACACAGCACATTAAGTCATTGGAAAATTTTCTCCTTTTGTTTACTAGTTTGTAATTATCATTTGTAATATCTAATTTTCTTCTGTATATATATCTCTGTTTGTGTCTGTTTTAAATTAATTTTTGACCAGGTTTGACTGCCATTTCAGATCATTTGCACATTAGAAGACACTGGACATACTGAGGCCAAGCTTCATTACTAATAAATCAGAGTTTCTCATTAAGAGCTAATGAGCTCTTATATTGTCCCTCTGATTATTACCCCTGTTTCATTTGGAAAGGAAAACATTTTGTCTTTTTTATTTTCTTTCTCTAGCTTACCTTTTAAGGCATGAGTTTTTTAAAGGAACAATAGTTCTGTAACTATAGTAGGGCTTGAATCTTGCTGCCTCTCACCCTGGTAAGACAAAGAGGCAGTGTTATATTTTAGATTATTAAGAGTGTTGTCTCTTAATTGATTTAGATGTAAGATTGAATCCTTGCTCTGACTTTGTCGTCAAGGTAATATTACATATTTTGGTTAATTTTGCCATGCCTCACCTTCCTCTGGTCAAAAGAATAGGAATACATTCAATGGTAATGTATAAACATGACTAATTAAAGAAATACATGGAACACATGCAGCACACAGACTGGCACATGGAAAAGAGACTGAATCCTCCAGGTGATGTGTGCCCTCCCTACTGCTAGCCTTTCTCTCTACTTGCTGGACAGAGCTCTTTATTTGAAAGAGGGAGAAAAAATAAGCTTTCTTCAAGAACACAAAGGTTTATTTCTGCTTTGTTTTCAGAGAAGTAGTGAAAAAGAGCACTGATTTCAAACTATAAGAGAAAAGAAATATGGTAATATTCCAGGAGAGCAATAATGGAAAATGAAATAGCCAGACATGCAATATGCCCTTTGCAAATACGGAATTGGGTAGTAGTGAAAAAAAAAACCTCATTAATTAATTAATAGATGCATTAACATACTATAGAAATCAATTAAAAAGAAATATATAGTAATATTCTCAGATAAATGTGAAAAAGATTAAACTCATAAAAGAACAATATTTTTACAAAAAGAATATGCAAAAAATAAACAAAGGGGAGTGGAAATGATAGAGAATTTTAAACAGACAATAAAAATAGCATTAATATAAAACAACAACAAAGACAATTAAAATATCTAAAAGCAAAGTTCAAGCAGTGTTTAAATCATGGAAAATATTAAAAACAAAATAGCATAGTCAGAGAACACATTCAAAAGTTTCAATCTCCAACAAATAAGAATTCCACAGAGAAAACAGAGGGAGGGGGTCAGAAAGGGAGGCCTGTGCAAGAAATCCTGGGAGAAAATTTCTTCAAATAAACTTGAGTTTACCAAGCACCCCCAGCATGTGGGCGGTAATAGAAATAGCTCAAACTCATCAGTTATCACTAATTTTTCTATCTTCCAACTTCCAAAAATTTTGGTAGCTTCTTCTCGTAAACTAATACTTGTACCTATTTTGGGTTCAATTGGAATTCTCTTGATTATCACTTTTAAAAAAATGCTTATAGCCTATGAATCCACTGTGAGAACTCTGTAGTAATGGATCTTGTAGCACAATAAATTAAGCCATCCTGTGAAGCACTCACATTCCATGTTGTTGTGCCTGGAATCAAGCACCACCACCCTAACTGAATGCAAATACCTCTTCCTGCTAACCACATGGCAGACTCAGGTGAGTTTCTGCCTTCTGGTTTCAGTCTGGCCCAGTCCCAGCTGATGCTTCAGCAGTGCATGAGCAATTGGAATAATTCCCTCCCACTCACTCTCTCTGTCTATCCTCTTCCAAATAAGCAAGTAATTAAAACAAAGTAAATTATTGTATGTTTTCTCAATGAATACATTCTTTACATGAACAGAGTCACAATGAAACCAGTCCATAAGCTGTGTTCATGTTTTTAGTTACTCATTACTAACATTGTTAACTTCAGCATTTTACTTGTTATTTTGAGGACTTAGTCTCTTTATAATGATGTTAATATTGAATTGCTAAGATGACATTTCAAAATAAGTAATACTGAAGTTGGGTCTTGCAGTACATTAAACTGCCACTTGGGAAGCCTGCCTGGGATAGAGGTCTAACTCCACTTAGGAACCAATCTCCTGCTAATGTGTTCCCTGAGAAGCAGCAGGTGGTGTCTCAAGTGCTTGTGTTTCTCCTGCATATCTAGGAGACTCACATGGAGTTCCACACTCCTGAATATGGCTGGTCTAGTCCTGGTTGTTGTGGGCTTTGGGATGTGTAACAACTGAAGGAAGGTTCTCTCTCTCTCTCTCTTCCCTCTCTCTTCCATGAGTCTACCATTGAAATAAATAACATTTAAAAAGAAAAAAAAAGAGTGAAATACTATCCATAAATTACTTATCATAGTCCTGAAACTGGTCAAGTGATTAACACATTTGATTAACCATTCTCTATCCCCTTTCAGGGATCTGTACCACACAATCATGCTGCATCTGAACAGACCTCCTTGAGTGTGCACTCACTAATTGCTTCTATGCTGCTTGCTTCTAACTTAGGTCTTAATTATGTAAATACAGCTTCCTCATGGGCCCTGCTAAAGGACACTATCAAAACAGGAAATCTACTTTTATTCAGAAAGATGATTACATTCATGAGTCACACAAAATTGTTAAATAATAAATTTTATAAGAAAAAAATAGATGCATTCTCAAGTTTTTCAAGTTAAACTGTGAAGTGTTGGTTATTTGGTTCTTTTGAATAACCCAATCTGTATTTTTGTTTCCTTAAGAATAAGAGTTTGGAACAACTAAGCAAGCAAACAAAGGCTTATTTCTTTGTACTCTTCCTCAGTCAGAAAATAACAGTTTTCCTGGGCTTCCAATAAATTCTTTCAGTAAATATCAACTATAAGAGAAGTTATATAACCATTTTTAAAGCAGCCAGTTAGACTTTTAATTATTGTTAGAATAAAAATACAAAAGATACTAAACATGTTCTGATTATTTGGCTATACACATTGTATTGTATTCTGAATTTTGGAAATGTTTCCTTTATCAGCAGGAGCAACACAGCTGCAAGTTTATTCTAACGTCCAGATGGACTGTAATAGGGCACAAAAAGCCTGTGACTGAGAAACAGGGGAGTTTGGAGCTCTAGGAGAGCTTGGAATAACTATAGTTAACCAATTCATTTAGGTACAGTGCTTTTTTAAAAAGGTTACTTTTATGCATAAAGTGAAATAATAGCCATGTGTGTCTACCACCCAAAGACATGTGCTTATAAATACACTGCATGGGAATTTTCATTCTAACAGTAGAGAGCATGTTCATTGTGTAGAAAGGACACAGAATATCACCTGGGCACACACTTTGTAAAAATTAAATTATTTCATATGTGTGGAATGAAACACTCCGATCGTGTATTCTGAATGTATTGTCTACAGTAAACTGCCAGAAAATGTGATTGAGTTGGACTAGTTTCAGAACTATTGTAGGAATTAAAAGTAGAAGGCTAAGCACCATAAATTACTCTATCAGAGAGCATCTCAAATAATCACATTAGAAAACCACTCTCTTGATAAACAACAATTTTGATCTTCTTTACGTTTCTAAATGTAAAGAACCCAAGGTGAAAAGCTGCTAGAAATTTACTAAGACATTTCTCAACTTTTCAAAAGAGCAGTGGCAGCATATGTACTGTGGATATAGGGCCATATGAAGTGAGACAGGGAAAAGCCATAGAATGAGCAAAAACATAGGATGGATGAAGCCACTTGTATTATAATTTTAATTAAACCAATCCCTTGTGTTGCTGGAAATATGAAACTAATGAAATAATGAAATGTTTCCAAAGGCACTGTCTTCCAGTTTTGATTCTTACAGTCAACAGCAAATTTCTTTTGGAATGGAGGAATAACATAAATGACAGCTTGTTATGAACCCTTTCCCAAAGCAGACTTTCCCAAAGAGCATTCCAAATCATCGGTGCAAGCCATCTGAGTGCAGGTACCACCAATTCTGCTTAATATATCCTGAGACAAATCCATGTGTCTCCAAGAACACCGGTTACAACGCAGTAACAGTTGTAGTAACATATCCAATACTAGGTACTCTAATACACATTACCTACTTAATGCTCATAACATCTTGGGTTAACATGTATCAACCTAAGCTCAAACCCTCAATCTTTCTACTAGTATGTAAAATCTCCATGGTTTATTTTAACAAACAAGAAAACTAAGTTGTAATAATTGCCAAGGAATATGTATTTCATTGCTCTATAGGACAGTACTACAGTTCAGCTGTATTATGTTTCAAAATCCAGACTCTAAAAATCTTGTTCTATGTATACTTCTATTTGCTGAAAGAAAACTATGAGAAGACAAGAAACATTATTACCTTGAGTTGAACGTTTGAGTAATGAAAGCCATTATATGTACAGATTTCCAAGAGAGTATGTCAAATCTTTTCTGAAAATGTTAGAAAATAGGTGATCAATATTAATTATAGTAGCTAATGTTAATGAATATCAAGTATGTGCCGGACACTGTGAAAAGAATTTTCATGCTCAGCCATGTAAGGTAGATGATTTTATTTCTATTTTGTCAAGTAAGAAACAGACTCAGAGAAGTTAAATCCTCATCTAATAATGATGGAGCCAGATTTTAAGCTGGAATTATTTGAACTGAAAGTCACCCCTTTCCCCTTATGGCACAGTACCACCAAAATGCATTCACTATTCAAATCATCTGTGCAGGATGTAGTTGGAGAAAACTTGAATTAATCAGGGCCTCAAATTATTCTTGGATAGGAAGACTCAATATTGTAAGGATGCCAATTCTCCTTAAATTAAGCTCTAAATTTAATGAAATCACAATCAATATTCCAACTGGAGGGCAGAAATAGGTCAAAGAGGTGATAGCTATAGGGGAGCGGTTTTCAGCTCAGTATAAGAAAGCATTTTATGTGAGAATTATTCAGAAATAGAACAAATTGTGAGATGGTCAAACTTCTTTCACCATGAAAGTATATTGGAGCACTTGAACACCTATTGACAGATGCTCTTATAACATTAGAAAATTTTCTGGTTTCTAGGCTTTGAACTATCCACTTTCATTCCTTTCAAAAAAAATTTTTTTTTTTTATTTGAAAGTGTAGTAACAGAGAAGAGAGACACAGAGAAAGATTTTCCATCCACTGGATCACTTCCAAAAGACCACAAGAGCCATATCAAGGCCGAGTGTTAGGAATTTTATCCTGGTCTCTCACAAGGGTGACAATGACCTGAGGCACTTGGACCATCTTTTGCTATATTTTTAGGCACAATGGCAAAGAACTGACATAAACAAATGAAATAGAACTCAAATAGGAGTCCTATACAGGACTCCCCAACCATATACTCTATGACAAGGCCACCTCATATATTTCAGTTCTTCTTATTACTTAGTTTTCATACTATCCTTATTATTATTATTTTTTTAGCCTTACAAAATCCTTAATTGTGTCATAACATGGCTTCACTTGAGTATTAACTCTGCCCCTAGCTGATGAACTTGAAAGTATCTTAGGGCCCAACACAATGGTTTGGTGGCTAAATCCTCACCTTGCATGCACTCGAGATACCGTATGGTCACTGGTTCATGTCCACTTGGTCCACTTCCTTTACAACTCCCTATTTGTGTCCGGGGAAAGTAGTGGAGGATGCACCAAGGCCTTGAGATCCTGCACCTGCATGGGATGCCCAGAAGAAGCTCCTGGCTCCTGGCTTTGGATTGGCTCAACTCTGCTGTTGTGGCTACTTATGGAGCGACCTAGCAGACAGAAGATCTTTCTCTCTGCTCCTCCTTCTCTCTGTAAATCTGCCTTTCTAAGAAAAAGTAAGACAAATCATTAAAAAAAACTTATTTTTTTTTGGTGTGTATTTTTCAGTCTGTAAAATGAGTTTAAATAAAATTTACCTGATTGTGCTCTTTTGTATTAAATATATTAAAACTGTACAGCATGGGGATATTAATAAATTTGTTAAATTTTAAGATGTGGAAATTATGATTAATAATGTGGTGAAGCCAAAAATCAGTTGGGTGAAGTGTTGTGCTTTAGGAAACAGGAAATGTATGAGTTAAGTAATCTTGGCAAGTATTGCGTCTACAGGTGAAGACATACTTGAAACATTCTTTTTTTAAATTTTTTTTTTGTATTGGAATGCCTGAATTT
Source organism: Ochotona curzoniae (assembly GCF_017591425.1). Taxonomy (NCBI): domain Eukaryota; kingdom Metazoa; phylum Chordata; class Mammalia; order Lagomorpha; family Ochotonidae; genus Ochotona; species Ochotona curzoniae. Next base: position 26,665,663 of record NW_024465369.1, read on the forward strand.
GGGTCATGTCTTCTTTCTTTCTTTCGCAATTTGTTTCCAATATGCACTCTGGCAGGCGGCAGGCAATGGCTCAAGTAGATGAACACCTGCCACCTATGTTTGAGACCCTGGTCAGAGCTCCTGGCTCCCAGTGCTAGCCTGGTTTAATGGCAAAGGCAGCCATTTCCTGCCTGCAAATGAAAAGATTTCTTTTCACATCTCTATGTCTCCCTCTGTCTCTCAAATTAATTTTGGAAATGATCCAATGAATCTGCAGAATTATAACTATTATTCTTTTTTTTTAAGATTCACTTATTTTTATTGTGAATACATATATACAGAGAGGAGGAGAGACAGAGAGGAAAATTGTCTGGCCATTGATTCACTCCCCAACCAGCCACAACGGCCAGAGCTGAGCCAATCTGAAGTCACGAGCCTGGAGCCTCTTCCAGGTCTCCCACACGCTTGCAGGGTCCCAAGGCTTTGGGCCGTTATAAACTGCTTTCGCAGGCCACAAGCAGGGAGCTGGATGAGAAGCAGGGCCACTGGAATTAGAACCAGCACCCATATGGGATCCCAGCTCATGCAAGGCAAGGACTTCAACCACTAGGCTATCGCTCTGGGCCCATAACTATCCTTAAGATTACAGTTTGATAAAAACACGGAATAAAAAAGTCAGAAAAGTGTTAATTAAAATTCAGATATTATCTAAGCATGCATCAATTTATATAAGACTTAAGATCTTCAGAAAATGGAGAGATTTGAAGAATATATATGAAGAACATATATGTATATATATTTATATATGTGTGAATATACATATTCACATGCAAAGGAAACAATTCTTTTAAAAATATATTCTTTTTTTTTTTTTTTGTGGGAAGGCAGATTTACAGAGAGAAGGAGAGACAGAGAAGAAGATCTTTCGTCCGATGATCACTCCCCAAGTGGCCACAATGGCCGAGCTGAGTCTATCCGAAGCCAGGAGGCAGGAATTTTTTCCAGTGGCAGACCTTTCTATGATGCTAATATTTAGGGAACGTTGTTAAACTTTCATTTTCTATATGTTTTCTTCATTGAAACTGGACATACGTATGCTTTATTTAAAACGAATTGAAGCTGATATATTACCTGAGAGACTTGTAAGCTGCATGAGACAGGCGGTATTTAATGTCATCATCCAATAAGAAGAGAGGTAAAAATAATAATGGATAAATTGTCTGAAGGGAGTTTGTCTGGAAGATAGGACTATACTAATTTTCTTGGCAGTGACAGTTTTCTGAGTAAAGATAAGCGAAGGATGAACATGATGAGGACAAAACCAAGGACAATTGCAAGTTCAATTTTGACAAGTACTAAGGATGGGATCAGCTAGTGGTCATTAGAGCACGACCAGCGATACCCAAATAAAAGATTTTTCAAATTGCAGTAGGTATAGCAATGATCTGCCAACAGCTAACTCTTGTTTTAAAGATGCTTTACCAATGTAGAGTTGGCATTCAATAACTTGCACACCTTTCAAGTGTGAAATTGTGTAAATGTTGATGTATAGCTCTGTACTATTGAGTTTTGAGAGTTCTTTGTATCTTAGATACAGCTCCTTTATGACATACATGATTTGTTAATATTTTCTTCTCTGACTTCTCTATAGCTTCATTTTCTTCATATTATCTCCAATAGTGTATGCTTTTATTATTTGTACGCCTTGATTTTTTGATGCAGTTTAGAACTTAAAATTTTAGTTAGTTCTGTCAACATATTCCCTTACAAATGATATTTTTGATGTCATTTCTGAGTGCACAAGAACTCTTCAAATTGGCTTCCAACTTTGTAATGTTACGGTTTGTGTGCACATATAAGCATGTGTTCTCTTTAAATTTTGTGTGTTATGTGAGATATGCATTAAAGCTGTTTTTAAGATACTTGAAAATATAATTTCCTTAACACCAATTTTGAGTAAGATTATGTTTTAATTTTGAGACATTCAAATTAAGTTTTCCACATATAACAATGCTTCCTAAAGTTCGTGATAAATGAAATCAAAGGTAAGTTTAGGGTTTAGCATTGTGGCAGCTGATTAAGGTGTTGTTTGCACGCTGGCCACACATATCCAAGTACCACTTTGAATCCCGACTTCTCCACTTTTGTTTCAGGTTCCTGATAACACAGTTGGGAAAACACTGGGGGATGGCCATGCTATTTGAGTTCCTATCACCCAGATAGAAGACCCAGCTGGAATTCCAGGTTCCAGAATAAACCTGGTCCAAACCTGTTCGTTGCAGCTATTGAAGGTAAACCAGTGGAAAGAAAACCAGTGGATAGAAAGCAGATTCTTTTTTTCTCTCCTCCTTTCAATATATACAATGCTAATTTTAGGGGCTGACATTTAGGTGTTGCCACAGTTATTTCACATTAGAATGCTTGGTTTGAGTCCTGTCACCAATTTTTTTTTTTAACCAAACCTTTCGATAATTCATGGGCTTGGTGGTAACACATGATGGCTCAAGTATTTGAGTTCTTGCACCAGATGGAAAACCTGGTAAATTCTTGGTTTCTGACTTCAGTCTGGCACAAATTGGCTATTGTGTACATTTAGAAAACAAACTTATGGATAGAGTATCTCTCCTCACCTTTCAAATAATAAGCAAATAAGTAAACTTACAAATAAGTTGATTTTTCTTCCAAAATATTTTGAAATTCATGTGTTTTTTTTCCACAATACTCATTTGAAAGACTCTTTGAAGACCCTCCATATGTGTTGATGCATTTCTGGATACTATTTCTATTTCTGGAAATTATTCATCCATATTTCCTCATTTGTGTGAATATCATATCATTTCAATGAATGTAGCTTCAAAAGTCTTGAAATCAGGTAATATATTCCAAAGACTTTAGTTTTCTTGAAAGTTCCAGGTCATTTGTATTTCCATGTGAATATTAAAATCAGCTAACAGTTGGGATTATGATAGTGTTAAGCCTATGGATCAATGGAGGAGGAATTTATATATTAAGAATATTAAACTGCCTGACTTTGGTTTTTTCTTACATCATCTTTAAAATGTTTCAGTCGGGCCTGGCATGGTGGCACAGTGGTTAAGGTCCTCGCCTTGCACGCCCGGGATCCCATATGGGCGCCGGTTCTAATCCTGGAAGCCCCGCTTCCCATCCAGCTCCCCGCCTGTGGCCCGGGAAAGCAGTCGAGGACAGCCCAAAGCTTTGGGACCCTGCACCTGCGTGGGAGACCTGGAAAAGCTTTGGGACCCTGCAGCCGCGTGGGAGACCCGGAAGAGGCTCCTGGCTTCGGATTGGCATAGTATCGGCCGTTGTGCTCACTTGGGGAGTGAATCATCGGATGGAAGATCTTCCTCTCTGTCTCTCCTCTCTGTATTTCCGTCTTTCCAAAAATAATAATAATAATAATAACAATAATAATAAAATGTTTCAGTAATGATAGATTTCAGTGGACTCCTTTTATGTTTTTTCATTTCTGTTTCATTTTATTTTTGGATTTAGCTAATGACACTATTTTTAAAATTTCAGTTTCCAATGATTCTTCACTACTAAATAGAAGTCTGATTTTACTCTTGATCTTGTAACTTGGAATTTTCTTACATTTTCAGATTAAATCTAGTATCTCTTTTCTATTTTAACTTGGTGGAATTATCTACATAGATAATTGTGTTGCCTGAGTAGATCATTTTACTCACTTCTTACTTATTTGACAATATATATATATATATATATATTCACTTGCCAGACAATTAAATGAATTCAGGAAGTCATTTTTTGTTTGCCATATTCTTGATCTGAGAAAAAAGCAATGTGATCCTTAATTATTAAGTTTCATATTACTACAGCTTTTTCATAGATACAAACCTGTCAAGTAATACCGGCTCTCCTATTCCAAGAATTTTTGAGAGATTGTATCAGTTTTTGGCCAATTTGATCAGAGTTATTGTTCTGCTCAGAGAAATGGTCAGAAAAATTTATATTTTAGTTAGTTAATATCGTGAATCATAATTATTATTTCTTTTAAATTGTTGGAGCAAATTGCCTTCTTTGAATAAATCCTGTTTGCCCACAATGTATTATTATTATTATGTGCTGCTATTTTACGATCAAATTTTCAACAAGATCTTAATTTTTATGTTTATAAGCTTTATTAACTCGATATTTACGATGGATGTTGGTTTGTACTTTTCTTTCTCATCACATTTTCTCTTGGTTTTGCATCAGGATAATTCTTGCTCCATGAATTGTTGAGAATTCTTTATTTTATATTTTCTGGAAGAGTTTTGTAGAACTGGTATTATTTATTGTTTAATTACCCAATTCACTAATCATCTGCATCTGGAGTTCACTTTGTAGGAAAACTTTTAAGTGTAATAGCAGTGGAGAAATTTATATTACTTTATTTCCTTAGATAATTTGTCCAAAATATTTGAGTTCTGGGAGTTATTGGTTTAAGGTGTGTTTAAAAAATCTTTAAAAAATTTCCATGTTGCATTACAATAGTTTCTACCACTTCATCTACAATATCATTTAGTGTACAGTGTATTACTGCCAATATCCCCATCCAGGACATTTTTATTTAAGATATTAGAATGTTGATTCTAAAACTTGATTTGTGTCTTCTTATAATTGTTATATCTTATTAATTCCTGGAACCTATAGAACACATAGTAACTTTTTCTTGGCTAATTCAAACATTTGTGTCAGTCCTGATTCTACTGTTATTTTTAGATCTATTGTTACTCTACAGGCTTTTGTCTCATGCTTAATTTCTTCATCTGTTTCGTTTTTAAGTGGCTTTTTTCTTTTAAAAATTTCGTTTTATTTGAAAGGCAGTGTGAGACAAGTTTCTCTCCCCTGGTTCAACTCCCGAATGCCTGCAAGAACCAGGAAGAGCCAGGAGTCAGTAACTTCTGGGTGGCAGCGACCAAGGTACTTGAGCCATCATTCACGCAAAGTGTGAATTAACTGGGAGCTTAATTAGAAACAGACGAGCCAATATTCTAACCAAGCATCTTATATGAATTGTGAGCAGCCCAAGCAGTTGCATGTCCCAATCCATTTATTTCCTTTAAATGAGCTATTTGTCAAAAATGGAAATTATCAGTACATTTAAAAATTCATATTTAAATGCAATTTTCAAGGAAAAGAATATGAAAAGAGCTCCAGAAAACATCATTCTATTAATCAACCATTATTTTGACATTTATTCCACCAAGTTACATTAGTCTGCAATTGCAATTAATTGTCCTTGCATCTCATCATCTTCTTTGTGATGTTTCTACAACTTTAATTATACTAACCTGAATGCAAATGGGAAGTAGACAAAATACCAAATTGATTTTTGTGTTAATTTTCAAAACTGAATAATTTAAAAGTTTTTCTGAGTCATTCTATAGTTCCTTGATTATCCACAGGTTATTTCAGAAGTAGTGAGCCAAATTACATCTGCAGAACTACATATCTGAAGTATTATATTAATAGCGGCTCAGTTTCCAGCATGAATGTTTCCCTCCATATTGTCTGATGACAATAAATATTATGTTTGTATTTAGTGTTTACAATATTTATTTAGTAAGTTAGCTAGTTAGCTCTAAAGAAAAATGAGAGAAAGAGAGAGAGAGTTTCCCCAAAGGGCTACAGCCTGTAGGCGCTGGTAACTCCAACCTGGCCCCCCCATGTGGGTGGTGGGACCCAAGTACTTGAGCCATCGTATGCTGCCTTACAGGGCACATAAGCAATAGGTGGACCAGAAGAAGAGCACCCAGCACTCTCACCAACACTTTGATGCAGGATACTGGCACTGCAAGCAGCAGCTTAGTTTACACCACACTGCTCCTCGGCGTTTTTTAACAGTAGAAAATTTATGTGAAGATATATTTATCACTGGTGTCTACCTCCTCCTTTCCTATCACATTAGAGGCCATATGTAACTATATAATGGTCTAATACTGTAACCAGCTACTGCACCAATGGCCCTCCTTCTATCCTTACTCTCTCCTCTCACTGGGATGATTCTCACTTCTCTGTCGCTGAGCACCTATGTATTCCCTGACAGTGTATTTCAGTTTTGATATGATCTATATATCCATTGAGATTATAGATCCCTGTTTGGACCCTGTGACTTCTCATCTTTCTTACCCTGAGACTGAGGGAAGTGTTGTGAAGCCAATGTCAAATCCTATAGAAATAAAGGTGAACAGAATCTTGGATAAAATTAAATGTCACAGTGAAAAGACTTGCACTGTGTTGTACCAAGTGGAGTTTCTGAATGTGGTGCCAGCACCCTAAATGATGCCAGTTCCAGTGCAGGCTACTATGCATCCAATCCAGCTCCTTGCCACCTCGTTATTTGGGCTCCTGTACCCATGCGGGAGATTTGCAAGCAGCTCGACTCCAGGCTTAGATGGGCCCAGCTCTGACAGTTGCCACCATTTGTGGAGTGAACCAGTGGATGGAAGACCTCTTAGTCTTTCTCCTTCTCTACCTCTTTATCTCTCCCTCTCTCTGCCTCTGTAACTTTTTCTTTCAATTAAATAAATCTTTCTAAAAATGTTATTATATACATATATACATATATATGTATATATATCCATTATTGAAACAATTCATTTTTAATAAACACAGAAAAACAGCTTGCAATATAATCTTCATAAACATAATGTTTTATGTACCTTCTCAAACAAGAAGAGCTTGCAATGACTGTAAAAATATTTTTGAAGCAAAATAAACTACTGACAGGGGATTTATTCTCTTTTGGTAAAATAAAACATTTCACAATGGCTGTGCACCAGAAAGCCTCTCCCAACTGCACTTGTTACTGATTCCATTTGACAAGTGGCTGCTTCTTGATAATTACTGTACAAACCATTACTTCCAAAATAAATTAAACTCTCATCACTTTACCTTGCTCTTCTATATTCATTAATAAGAATCTTGTAAAATAGGTGGCTGCACCTGCATTAGTAAGTGCAGAGGCTCATACTATAAAACAATTTCTCTTGTACATCTTCTGTCTTTCAAATCAGTGCTTAGTTCTACAATATGAATAGTCTTATAAAAGTCCAGACATTTTTGTGACCCAGATATAGGGTGGAGTTAAAACCTAAACTCAAAGGGGATTTCTGATCCTTTTATATATAATCTTTTAAAGATAATACATAAAGCTGACATAAATATGTAAGCAATTTTCAGTAGTTAAAATAATCATTTAGTGCTGACCCCTTTGAGTCTCACTGAGACACAGTCCATTCTTGCATGAAGCTTCAAAGGAACTGAAAAATGGCAAAGTAGAAAAGCATTATCTGTTTTGAATTCTAATTATAAACTATGTTCTAAAACCATTGTGAGTTTTGAATTTTAATCATAAACTACATTGAGATGCTTAATATTTGTCCAATCTAATTCTCAAAGAGCAATATTGAACATTATCTTCATTTTCTTGCACATTAAAAGATTTTTCTGATGGCCATTAAATGAGATAAATATTGCACACTGAATATCTAGTAGAACTATGGTTTCTCTGTGTGGTAAAAATTCTTCACTCTCAGAACTTTTTGTTGATTTAAAAATGTACATATTTCTAGTGATAAAAAGTCTCTCGTCATCAAACAAAAAGTTTTTGTTTTAATCACCATTCTCAAATAATTAGACGTTTTTTTGAAAAAATTAGCATTGATCCATTTGCTGATTGTCAATATGATTGCTTGAAACTGAAACTCATTCAACAAGCATTAAGAGCCAAATGAGTACCTAGCTTTGTATTGGTCCTGTATTGGTGATAACAGTTTTTAATTCTATTATGATTTCAAGTTATTTATCCAATTAAAATTTCAATACCTTCAGAATATTGCCTTTTAGGGATTCATCGTATTTCTTAATTCATATTGCAAATAATTCGTAATGAAAATGAAATTCAATTTTGTGCCCTGATGTTGATTCACCATAAATTTTATAACAAATGTTGGTTATACTTAACAAAAATTCCTTTAAGACCCTGGCTTTGTTTTTACCAATGTCCCAAATTTTCTCACCTTATTCTGTAAATAACCTTGCCTCCAGAGATTTTAGAATTACTGCCATAAGACCCCAAAGCAAACAATTACTCTCTGAGACAGTTCTGATATGAGATATAATGTCTCAAAAGATTCTCTGACAAATGACCAAACCATCCTGACAGTGTAAAATGAAGCACTTGTAGAAAAGCCTAGCTTTCTCTTCCCTTTTTAAAAAACTAGAATATTTTCTTCCATAAAATTTATTATTATAAAGTAATACATCCATATATATTTTTTCACTGATAAAATACATGGCACTCATTATTTTTGAGCCCTCAGATAATCCTGTGTTAATTAATATAACTCACATGAAATATAAAGAACTCAAAAATATCCAGCTACTTATTCAAGGTCATTCTCTAATTTACAGTTTTAATATCACCTTACATTTTCTGACAATGTGAGATTTTCAGATATTAGATTTTAAAGTGAATGTTCTTAAATTTCTAGCATAGATAATGTCAATAATGAAATATTTATCACATAAAATTTTCCCTACATTCTTCATGTTTGCTTGTCTTTCTGGCCTATATTTATTTCTTATATTTTGTATCTAGGATAAAAACCCGCTAACCCATTTCCTTTTTTTTTTTTTTAATATTTATTTTATCAGATACACAGAGAGAAGAGAGACAGAGAGGGAGATCCTCCATCTGCAGCGGCCGGAGCGTCTTCTGGGTCTCCCACGCGGGTGCAGGGTACAAAGGCTTTGATATGCTCTCTACTGCCTTCCCAGGCCACAGGCAGGGAGCTGGATGGGAAGTGGGGCTGCCGGGATTAGAACTGGTGCTCATATAGGATCCCAGAGCTTGCAAAGTGAGGACTTTTGTCACTAGGCTATCATGCCAGGCTAGTACCTAATCCATTTCTTAATACTCTTCGTCCATTTCTTTATACTGATAACCAAAAAATTATTTTCCCACTCAGAGCATAAATGTCATGTAATTTCTAATTTATCATTATAATCATTTGGAAAAGGGCATTTTTGAAACTTATGTTTTTCTTTCTACAATATGACAGTGTGGAATGGAAAATAAAGTCACATTAAGAATATTTGTACTTCAAGTTCTACAAAATGTAAGAGAATCAGTGACAACTGATAAGATATTATAATACAGTATTATTGTATTCATAAAAAATAAATTTTACAGGTAACACTGTAAAGATAGTACATAGATTGTACTTGTGTTACTCAAACAGCTTTGGAAGAGCAAAGAAGAATGAATTTTATATTGTATCCTTTTGCATCGGGAATAGTTCATTTTATACTTAACAGTTTTGCAAATTCAGAGAAGCTTAGACTGCTAATAAATTGTAAAACAGGGGCCAGTGCTGTGGTGCAGGAGAAATTAATTTCTTAACTCCCAGACATTCAAAAACAATAGTCTCATGATGATTTTAGGATTTATTAGGAAATCATTGCAGAGTATGTTTGTTTTCATAAACCTGTGTTTGCTAAACACATATAATTTGAATTATGTGTTTCCTTAAGTTTCTACACATATTGATCAATAACGTACATACACTCCCAAAGGCTTAGGATGTATCTACCCAGAATAAGCTTTCAAACTTCGAAGGAAGTACCATACACTTCAGGATTCATTTTGTATGATTTTGATTAACAAATTCAGATACACTTACTGAATATCGCATATGCAGTAAGTGCTGGAAATGTATGCTTTCACTAGTTTAATGGAGGACACAAGTCCAAATGCAGAAGGGTAGTTGCCCATTAACACAAAGAAGACACCTTGGCCAGCAAAGGTAGAGGGGCATTGTTGCTGCTATTGAAGTATGTTAAGCAAAATAGTGCCATAGCTGCATCTTAGCTACATTACTTGCATGTCCAGTAAAGAGAAGATAAGACCCAGAGTTTGGACTGCCAAAGCAATTACAGAGAGGAAGGCACAGGAAGAGATTTAAAAAGAAAAGGAATTTGTGGCTAATTGTCTGGGAATTACAATTATACATAAAAGAATTGAGAACACTGGCTGGGAATATTAACAAACTGGTAGAGCTTACTTAGAGGTGATATGTAGAATAAGATTAGCAGTGGGACAAGAATGGGATCTTGATGAACATGGGTGACGAAGGAACAACGTCACAATCAGGGATCTGAGAGACAAAGAAATGTCAGAGATGTACAAGGAGTTGCTTGATGCTGCAGTATTATTGCAAGTAAACTGTTAACATGTTACTAGAATGATCTTATGAACAGAAATGATAGATAAATGATGTTTCCGTAGAGCAATTAAAATCAGAAGAAGAAGAGGAACAGGAAGAAGAGGGGACAAAAGAAAGTGTCCCTTTGCTTTCATTTATACCCCTCCCAGAAGTCTGTGAAGTGCTCTGTGTGTGTTAGAGCGTCTAGTTCTCCCAACAGCCATATGAAACAGTACATCTACAGAACAAAGAAAAGAAATCCCGCAGTGCTACAGTTCACATATTGTTTGAATGGCAAGTGGCACCCAGTCCCAGTAATTTCCAGTCCATTGCTCTGCTGCTGCTATTTACTTAATAAAGTTCATACTATGCAACCCCAAGTCCATCACTGATAGATTTTGAATGCCACTTAAAAGTTATGACAAGTTGCACTGTATTATCCCATGTCACAGAAGAGGACACCATCGGGACATTATACTTCTAATAGTAAAGACAGTGTCAAGGAGGCCTTATTTTACCCAGTGCTTTTACATCCACCCATCAGCTAAATACAAATGAGCAGGTAAAAAACACAGTGCTTTCTATCTTGGTGCATCTTCCAAAGCCCTTCCGCACAGAAGCCTTCAACTGTCCATGGTTCACAAAGATTGAGTTAAGTAGTACATCACATTATCACCAACTTGAGAATAATTTTTATTCCATAAATATAGAACTGATTATTCCTTAAATTTTCTACTTCATCCTGATACTCCTTCCAGTGCTATATATTCCCTAAAAGCAAAATATATAGGTTTCTCTTTTTCATTTCCGCTTAGATTTTGAACTGAGAACTACAGGAACATGGCAACGTTAACATCAGAATTCCCCCAGAAACCAGATATTAGCTCATCTTTCCTCAAAGTCAGACAAAGGTGACCCATTTGTTAAGCCTATTGTTCATTTTCATACATGTAACACTAATTAACACTGAAGAAGCCCCACTCCCTCTTTGTAGCCCTAATAAAACTGGATATGAAAATACCATGGGCCAATTGTAGTCAATGGAAAATGTTAGGAGAAATACTGTGCCAACAGTGCCCAAGGCATTTCAACAGTGAAGATAAGCTTAGTTTCTGTAAACCATTCATGATTCAAAACTAGTAGTTCCATACTGTTACATTTTCTGTGAGTTATTGTGTAATCACACATATTCAAAGGAAATATTCAAATGCTATGCTGTACTTCATAAAATGAAATTATGTCTTCACGCTGTATTTGCCTTCTTTACCTAAGAATACACTTAGTTGCAAAACCCTACCCCAGGAGCTTGTGGGAAAAAAAAACTTTCCGCTATTTTTCCATACAGAAAGTGTTCCTGCTGTGAGTACTACCACCGTGGGTAAAGTGACTAAGAGTTTTTGTTTTTTTTTTAAAGCTTTTTAAATTCAGCATTCCTTTGTTATATATACATATATATGTTATATATATATACATATATAAATTTGGAATGCACAACAACAAACAAAAGGGAGGAGAGGGAAGGAGAGAGAAATGTAGATATTTTTCCTGGACTGATTCACACCTCAAGTGCCCACAACAGTCAGGGCTGAGCCAGACTGAACTGAGCCAAGAGCCAGGAACTCCAGATTCTTCCAGTCTTCCATGTGGGTGGTAGGGAATAAAGCATATGAACCATCTTCCGCTGTGTTCCATAGCCTCAGCAGGAAGGTCTGAAGTGGCATTGCTGGGACTTAAAACACCTCAGCGTGAGAAGAGGGCGTCACATGTACTGACCTAACCCACTGTGCCAAAATACTTGACTGGGATCATGAGTCTTTTTGCACTACGAATTTTGAAAATACAATTGGCTGATTATAAATAACACCAGAGGAAGGAATTTAAGTATAAATATTTTTACAACATTTCCAAAATTAATATTTGAAAAGCAGTAGCTTGGTGACTAAATGCTCACCTTGTAAGTGCTAGGATACCATATGTGTGCTGGTCCATGTCCTGGACTTTCCATCCAGCTCCCTGCTTCTGACCTGGAAAACAGTAGAGAAAAGCCCAAAGCCTTGGGTCCCTGGCTTCTGCTTCAAAAGCTCCTAGCTCCTGGCTTCTATTTGGCTCAGCTCTGGCCATCGTGGCCATTTGGAGAGTGAACCAGAGGACAGAAGATCTTTCTCTGTGTCTCTCCTTCTGTCAATTTGCTTTTTCATAATAAAGAAATAAATCTTTTTTAAAAATATGAAGAAGCTATTTGTAAAATATGCTTGGTAGTATTTCTTCTAGAGAATGAAAGAAGCAAGCCTATCAATGCTCCAAATAAAAGAGGAAAGCTATAATTAGAGTCATTACTATCAGTTTAATTGGGTCTTAAAAGAGGGGTCAGTCCACCTTGCCCTTGGAAGCAGACATCAGGTCATCGTGTTGAATGTGGCCACTCGGAATATGTGATTGTGTATGTTCTTTCCAAGAAGAATTTCAGTTGTCTGATCTTTGAAAATAGAAGAAACATCATCAGATAATAGTGCAATAATTAATATTTGACTTTCATTTGATATTATTTACAGAAAAATAAAAACAAAGGGGTTTGTTTAGAGAAAAACGAATGTTTTAAGCACCTAGGTCTTTAAATTTGCTGTTCTTTCACAGCTTGTAATGAGAATTAATGGATGCAGGTCTTGAAAACACAAACGACTCTCATCTTTTCTCTGATGTAGATCACTGCATCACTACTCCAAGCAGACTAGCCACAAAGCAGCTCCTCCAGATTTGATGAGTGTGATTTTCTCATATAGACAAATACTAAATTTTTAGTTTGTGAAAGCTAATCATGAGTCTTACTGTTTATTGATACATGATTGAAGAAACTTCCATATTTAAATACACAACACAGCACAGTTCACTTTGAGATAGTTTAACTTAATCATCACACACACAAATGTGAATATTGAGATTTTTTCTCATAGAATTCATCAATCACTTTGGGTAACAATAAGATGATAGCATCATAGATTTGTATCTGTATTTGTGGAGGTTTCTCTTTTTCCCCCTCAGTTATCAACTGTTTGTAGTATAAAAGGATACTAGAAACAACAGATTCAAGTTGGAATTGTGTCGTACTAATCTGCTTCACTCAATTCAGCAAGTGATAAGTGAGTATTGGCTCCATTTTGGTGTCTGTTCTAGAAACAAATCATCGAGCCATTGTCTAGTGACCTTCCAGTTCAAAACAAGGGAAAGAGTGCTAGCTTCATGCCATACAACTATGTAATTTTAAACAAAATGCTGGAGCATGAATGGAAAAAAAGTATGTTTCTATTTGACCTGGTCTTTAAATAAGGAATATAATGTTTACCAAATACGTCCCCCACTTTTCTCACAGTGTGCTATTCCCTGTTATGAAAATCATATTGCATACTTTGCTTGTGCTCTGAAGCCTTTGTGCTGGTTAGAATAAGATCCAGCGTCTTCTCATGGGAAGACACTGCTCCAGTTGTCTGGTTTGGGATGTTTCTTCCTCATCTGCCCTTGCCCCACGCTCCATTCCAGCCAGGTTGCTCTCTTGCTTCCCAGTTACAGCCTGGATTCACGGAAGCCTCAGCCTCTGCTGGTACCACTGCATGAGAAAACCTTTCTGCCATGTGCTTCTCTTGCTTGAATCCTCTATTCAAATACCAGCATAAATTTCACCTTCTCACAGACGTCTTCCTGGACCTCACTATTTAAACCACTCACTTTGGTAGTTGTTTGTTTTATTCTCCTCCTAATGATTTTTATTCTCCTCTAATGATTAATCAGTCTCAACACTCTAACGTCCATGGAATGTGTAATTTGTGATAAAAAGAGCCCTCTTTGTCGTGTTCCCTACCCTATCTCTAGTTTTATAATAGGGACAAGCCTCCTCTTGAAGCTCAGTGATCAATGGAAAATAAGAGAATAATAATCTCTACATTTTCATATTGCATCTGTTCTTTAAATAATAATGAAGAATCTGGTTTATTTTTATATTTGCACAAAGAAACTACATCAATTTATATTACAGGGCTGTTTTAACCAACTTAATGATCAGTTCTTAGAAGAATTCAAACATAATACAATAAAAGAACACATGCAGGAAGTATTCGTGACATCGATTCCTTGGAGTCTTTGGCAAGTGCTATTAGCTTCTCTTGGCACTAAATTCACAAATGTAAGAAAAATTCCAATAGTATACTATCTTTGAGTGTTCCCCAAAGAGGGTACATGGGGTCAGTTTGCGCATAACTAGCAATGTTGAAACACTATTTCAGTTTTGTTGCAATCTTCTCTTTATGGGATGGCTAACATTCTAATATTATTAAAAATGCAAACCAATAAGACATAAAATGGCTTGCTTATTGCTAACATTTATGCAAAACCACTTAAAATGTTAAAAATATTAATCTCCTACCCTATGTAGCAATTAATGCTGCACAGAGAACAACAATTTTTCCCACCAGAAAATCATCACCAATCCACATTCCCCTTTTCTACTTAATTAACACACACACACACACTTCAAAATCATAGGAACTGATACAATTGCTTTTGTAAATTCTACTAGTCACTAATGAAAAACACCTTGCTAAATTAAATGTGAGTAATTTGAAGTTTAAAAAATCAGGGATATAGACATTCTTACCTCTGCAGAGTGTGGGGATGATACAAAGGTTAGGGTGAGAAAGGAAAAAGTAAAAATTGTAGATCTGGTTCTGTGTGATTAGTAACATTTCAAAGAGCATTCGTCAAACAAAAAACACATAAAATCAAATCATTATACTTTACAATTGGTCAGAACATTACTGACAACATAGCTGAGGGCTGAATTGGATGCAAAGACTTTGTGTGTGTGTGTGTGTGTGTGTGTGTGTGTGTGTGTGTGTGTGTGTGGAGAATAATACCAAAGATTCTGTAAAGTAGAAGAAAATAAGGATAGCAAAAACAAGGTGGGGAGAAAATTGGTTTTTTTTTATCTCTACAGAAAATAAATGGGATGAAAACAGGAAGTGAGAAAGGAGAGAAACAGAAAGGCAGAGATCATAAGCGCAATACACACAAAGCGTCCTCATGAGTCATGGATTCTGTATTTGTTAATTTGCCTACTTGCTAAAATTTAACCTCAAAATCAATACTTCTGAAAGTCTCACAGTTGCATGTAAGAAAAATGAATTGTCCAATCCACACATCCTCAACTGAGGTCAAACAGAAACAGGTTTTGCCTTTTTGTGTTATGGATGAGTATCTTCTTCATGGTGTATTTTGTACTATGGCTTTTGTATTTGTCTCTTTTTTTCTTTTTCTTTTTTGTTTTTCACTGCTCAGGATGATTTACAAGCATTGTTGAGTACTATCTAGTGTTCCTAAGTGCAGTAAAACTTAATGTACCTTATAGAAAAAATATGTGTCCCACTAAGTTTCACCAAGGTATGAGTTATACTGCTGTTGTCTGCAAGCTCAATGTTAATGAATTAATGATACATATTAAATAAGGTTTCTCTAAGAGAAACGCAGTAAGACTAAGTTATGTTCTGATCTGCTGATGACTGTTTCATGACAAGAGACATAAAAACCTGTGCACTTTCGTTAAAATGAATGATAAATTGCGGAAACTAATTACATAAAGCAAGGAATACAGTATTATAAAAGTGTGTGGCATGTATTCAAATATTCAATGAATAATTTCACTGGACTGGTAGGTCCTTGGACTTACATTCATTTAAAAACTGTTGGACACAAGCGCCTATGTCCTTTCACTGTCCGAGTTGTTCCATCACGGCATCCTAAGGCCATTGAAATACCAGTTGAGTCACCTTATCTCTTGCTGTCATCATCATGGAGGGCATGGAAGAGTCTGTATTCACCACACACTTCCATAGTATGGAAAGATAAGGAATGCAAGCAGGTGGTCAGGAGAAAGAGTAATATCTGTGTAAGATTTCGCCTTAAAAACAGACAAGCAAAGAAAAAAAAAAACTCATCTCCAAAGTACTGAATTAAGAAATAATGCTGTTTTTGAAAAAAAAAATTATTTATTTTTATTACAAAGTCAGTTGTATAGAGAGGAGGAGAGACAGAGAGGAAGATCTTCCATCCGATGGTTCACTCCCCAAGTGACTGCAATGGCCGATGCTGCCCCGAGACTAAGCCAGGTGCCAGGAGCGAGGAGCTCTTCTGGGTCTCCCTCTCAGGTGCAGGGTCCCAAGGCTTTGGGCCATCCTTGACTGCTTTCCCAGGCCACAAGCAGGGAGCTGGATGGGAAACGGGGTTGCTGGGATTAGAACCAGTGCCCATATGGGATCCTGATGTATTCAAGGGGAGAACATTAGCTGCTAGGCTACCACGTCGGGCCCATATGCTAACATTTATCCATTTAATGCATAATCACATGAACTTCAAAAATACAATGGATTGTTATTACCAATACAACAATAAAGCAGACTTTCGGTGAGAAGTAGAGGGTGGTGCGTTTTATTTTTTCTGCTTTGTAAAGAAAGAAAGAAAGGGGGAAGAAAAGATACTCTGAAACTTCAGGTCCTTCACTTACTGCTGGTGGCAAGTGTATTTACTTTATGAAATAAACTTAAAATCTCTAGGATCCTTTTGTAACAGAGTTTCTTTCCAAAGTTGGAGATGGAGACTTCCACATATTCAAATTCGCTTGTAAGGCAACTTATAGGTTTTTACTTTTCGTTGTTAAGTATGCTATTACATCCAACAAACTCACCACATATTTTTGCGATGGTTAATTTTGTGTGAACTTAACTGTTGTAGGGTTCCAAGGTGTATTGTGAAACAATGTTGTAGGTGTGTCTGGGGGAGTGTCTGTGTATCAACAGAGTGAGTAAAGCAGACTGCGCACTCTGACTGGGGTGGACTGTGTCTGAAGCACTGATGGCCTGAGCAAAACAAAAAAGGTTAGACAAAGTAGAAGGTGCTTTCAGCCCACGTGTCACTGAGCTGAGACCTGCCTTTCAGATTTTACTGAAATTCATCTTAGATTTGCATCTTTGGCTCTTCTGCCTCTCACTGCCTGGATGTACGTTGGAACTAGCCCATCATCTCATGAGAATCTCAGGTCTTATTGTTTGCCATGAGCTCTCCGGGATCTCTAGCTTGCCATCTGCACAGTTCATCGATTCTGTTTCTTTGGAAAATTCTTCTATAATTACCTCTCCTATTGTATTTACATAGACCAGCACTGAAATTTTGTGCAATGTGTTATTAATATTGGAAATGTATCATTTCTCATGTCAGAATAAGCAATTCAGGATTCAATTGCCATTCTTAGATACTTAGCTGATCTTGTAACCAGCACCAGTGACTGGTGCAGAACTGGTGGGTGAAATCTACAGTTTATAACCATGTGGGCTCTATTAGATCAAATAACATTGAGGAACACTTCAAAGAATGTTGTTTTCACCCTAAACCCAAAAGGACTCTGGCAAAAATTTTTATTTTCATCTAGAGAAGCATAGCTGTAGAAAAAGTTTTCCTTTTAAGCTCATTCAGTCAGCTGCCTAAAGTTTTATTAAATACAAAGCATTTTATGTGACTCTTGCTAGAAGCCAATGTGCCAGTCACATAATTCTCATAATGTATTCACTGAAAAAAATATGACTTATTTTTCATCCTAAATCAAATAACGGAACATATTTTAGCCATTTCTACATATTTTGACATGGATATGTTTTCATGAAAACCATTCCTATTTATTTCTTAGGAGCTGAATAACAAATATTCATTATTATCAATCTTGGCAAATATTCATCAAGTAAAATAGTATGATTATCGGTGCTTTTGCTTTTGTATTGATACAGATTGTGGTATGTCATGAAGGGAGACAGGAATGTATTTCAGTGAATTCTCTAAACTGTATAGTATTTATTGTATGTTTGAATGCTAATGAATTGTCAAGTGCCAAAATTCACCTCACTGAACTTCAATATATGTCTATATATATATGTATATATATCTCACAAATAGGTAAAGAGACCACATCATCAGATTCACTAAATTTGAATGCCTTTGTTACCCACTTCTGGAACAAAATGAAGGGATTTCTCGCTGTCGGCATGTAGGGTTAATGTACGAGGAGACCATTAAACTCCCATCATTTAAGCATGATAACTGCCTCATGTGTCTATATAATGTTCCAAAGCTATTCTTAAGCCATTTAAGCTTTTCAATTTATACTAAACATCCACCAAGAGATTTCCTATTAAAAGAGTGCGATGTTTTAAGTGATCAACGTAACTGAATTTTAAGTAAATTGTACAGTACGAGTAATTTCTATAGATAGAATTTATGTAGGTTTTCTCAGTGCATCACTGGCTCTAAATGGCTTTTAGGTTTAAATCAAAAAAAACTTTTTAGAATTGTCAGGCAGTTAAACATTATCTAGAGCATATACATTCTAACGAATTAGATGAAAATAGCAAAACAAGTTGGTATTATCTGGTTTTGGCTGCCCGAAATAAAACACCAGTGTTTCCCAAAGTGCAGTAAAAACAACAGATAAAGTAGCAGTAAAATTTCAAATATGATTTAAATTACTTCTCTTTCTTAAATAAAAAGTAATGTGATTATTCCAATTACTATTGTCCAATATTTTAAAACATGAACTGGTACATGCTGGGATCTGAAGATTTGGGGCAGGGAGCTTAGGCGTTTCACCTGGAGGAACAGAAGACAATTGGAAATGACTGGCTGACTCGTAACTGAAGACAGAAAGCTGAAGTACAGTACAAAGGAGCCATTGATGGCTTTTGTCAGGAGCGAAAAGAAGCGTAACGGAGCAGTGTCTGCTCTCATAGTATCATGGATGCTACATGATAGAAAGTTTTATGTTTGTTTCTGACATTAGGCAAACAAAAATCTTCAGAGTGCTGAATTAGGTTCTTGTTGTGAGCCTGCAAGCTGCTGCTCATTCTTTTTGATGACTCTTGATTTGACTGCTTCCCTTTTCATTTTTATGGTGTTAAGTGTGTGGGGGGAATACGGATAGGAGGTCCCAAACAGGGCCAACCAACAACCCTATCTCCCTGGGACTCACTTATCATTTCGAACTGTCTTATTTCTTCCTTCTGCATGGGAGGGGGCTGTCATAGGAGTCTTTCAATCTTTTTGCTTAAATGAACAATATGAGATAGGCCTTCTGAAACTGGTTAAGCAAATGCACCTTTTTTCTTTTCCCTCTGGAGAAGGATACACCACTATCACCACGATTCAGCTTTGCTTGTCTGGGTCTGTGCAAATTGTGAAGGAAAGAGTGCTTTGAGGAAGCCCTTCCTGCCCCGTTTGGTCCCTATGATCTGTACTCACTTGAGGTTCTGAGGTTCAAAATTTGATGACGTGGCAGGAAAAGATAAAACCATTTTTTGAAGGCATAGCAAGGATTGTGTTCTTGTTGAGGGAGTCATAGATTGGAAAAATTGAAGTCATTTTTAAAGCCCTTGATTATGGCAGTCTTTTAAATATATACATTTACTTTGAATTAAAAGAATCCAGAGAAATGAGAATAATTTCTGCTCTCTGTGGTTAGACTTTGAAGTGGAGAAATGTGGAACTAAAAGCAAATAGCATAACCTGTTTTAATCAAAAGGAGTCTAGCAAGAAACAATCAATTAAAGAACAGTCTGATTCTCTGCGACATCAATGTATGAAAATCTGTTAGACGCCAGATTGTGTCTCAAGACACATATGATGAACTGAACAAAATGACCTGCTAATAGCTTTTACGGGTAATAAATGCATCATGTTATTGGTAATTCTGCAGATGGTAAATCAAGCTAATATCGGAGCTGAAACAAGCTCCTTGTTAAATATAGCTCAAAATGATCTTCTCTGTTATTCAAAAGCTGTATTGCACAGAAAGAAAGATGATTAAGCCTTGCATTTCTAAGTATTTTAAATGGATAAACATTCCCTTCTGCTATCGAGGCATTTTAATTTTTAAATCCTTTGGCGAGAGCGTGCCTGAAACAAATCCGAGAATCTCTACATTATTTAGATTATGAATAAGAACTAAAACATAAAACCTATGTTGAAATTGAAGTGTGACTCTACTGCCTATAATGCACATTAGGTGCCAGTTCCAATCAGCATTTGGAATGCTGACCCGGCAACTTTGAACATTTGAGTACAATGCACATTAACACGTGATGAAAGGATGGACATGTCATTCATATCATCAACTCCCTTAGACAAACTGATGTGTAAAGAACATTTTAGCTTCAATTCCATAATAATCAAATTATGACAACAAAATTCTAGGGAAGAAGTGCTGGGGTGAAAAGAAAAGACATCAGTTCAAGAAAGCATTCTTACAAGAAATAAAACTGCAACAACCCAGGATATACATATGCATTCAAGGCGAGGACCCCAGCCGCTAGGCCACCATGCTGGGCCCTGATTAGTGTCTTAAATTATCCATGTTTAATTGTAAAAACTGTTAGCTACATATCAGTTCTGTGATATGACACAGTGAAAGTGATTTTAAAAAAAACAGATTTAGTTATTTTTATGGGAAAGGAAGAATTGCAGAGGGTAAGTAGAGACAGAGAGGGTTTGTTCATCAGTTGCTTAACTTCCTAAATGTCCTGGGCAACTGCAGCTGGGCCAGCCCCAAAACAGGAGCGAGAAGCCTCCGCTATGTCTCCCATGTGGGTATAGGAGCTCAAGGCCTCATGCCAGACTCCATTGCTTTCCCTGGTCATAAGCAGGGAGCTGGATCAGAAGCAGAGCAGCCAAAATTCAAACTGGGGCACGTATGGAATGTTAGCGTCACAGGCAAAGGCTTAACATGCTATACCACTGTGCTGACCCCAAAGCAATTCTTATTGTAGAGGAAACAAACAAAAAAAAAAATGAAGGAAGGTGAGAGTGAGGCAAAAACAATGCTATGTCAGAAGAACAAAAGTTTACAATCCAATGACAATCAGGAAATATATAGCAGGACTAATCCTAAATCATATTTTTAAAAATCTTGTGGAATCATTATAATAATCTCCTCAAATCACACTTAGTAGTTCCTTTAACCACAATACCCATTATCTTCTCTAGTTCTTTATAAGATTTCCATTTTTTAAGCTGGTGTTTCTTACTCATATTCCCCACCATTAGCTGTCTTCTCTATCAATCCAAACGACTTAAGTGCAATAGTAGATGCAGGGACAAGATACTATCTTTGCCTTTGCTGGAAAACGTTTAGTCTAAAGTAACAGAAAACGTTACTGCTAGTGGCCTAATAGTAGAAATGTTTATTAGTGGTACTGGTATTGTGGTGTGGAAGATTAAGCTGCCAACTATGATGCTAGTATTCCTATGGCTCTGGTTCAAGCTCTGACTGCCCCACTTCTAATCAATAACACACTGATGCACCAGGAAAGCAGTGGAAGATAGCCAGGTACGGGCGTCCCTGCACCAATGCGGGAGACCCAGAAGAGGCTCCTGCCTCCTGACCTCAGCCTGGCCTAGCCCTGGCCAATGTGACCATTTGGCGAGTGAATCAACAGATGGAAGATTTCTCTTTGTTTTTTCCTGTCTTTAATTCTGCCTTTTAAATGCATACATAAATCATAAAATGTCCAAAGATAAAGTAG
The DNA here is from genome assembly GCF_017591425.1 of Ochotona curzoniae. NCBI lineage: Eukaryota > Metazoa > Chordata > Mammalia > Lagomorpha > Ochotonidae > Ochotona > Ochotona curzoniae. The sequence continues at coordinate 26,687,477 of NW_024465369.1, forward strand.
TTCCAGGATTCATTAAACATTATCATCCATTCTTAATCACTTGGAAATGAAAATATGCAAAAGAAAAACTTAAGGAAACTATTTTTATTCTTTAATAAAATGAGTGAGACTTTTCCAAAAGTGACAGGATAGTTATTACCTAGTTTTCATTGGCAACAATTGTACCATGTACTCAAGCTAACACAGTACTTGGGTGGTGGGAGCCAAAGCACCGCTCTTGGCTCCCAATAGAGCATAGTTGATGCTTGAAAGAGACGAAGGACAATTTTGGGTCCTTCTAAGTGATCTGACATGAGTGATAGTGGCAAGAAATGGCAAAAGTTAACAGATAACAAACAAGAAAGTATACTGGTGAGAAAAATGTAGTTGGAAATCTCACTTGTCTTTAGCAATAGGCATTTGAAAATGATAATGCATTTCTCTATCACAAAAAGATGAAAAGGAGTGGGGGAGGGAAAGATAGCCTGTGCTAGCATAATGGTTACTGGGAATGTTGTCAGGTAGATATGTTGGAATCCTTTTCCTCATCTACCACTTTTATCATCCTCAAGAGCACTATGGAAATACAAGATGTTCAGCAGAACTGCAGCCATATCTGTTTTGCAACATAAAATAAGTTTTAAGAAACAATTTTTAAAAATGACTTTGCTGACAATTTTTGTTAATCAAAATTTAATTACATGATTTATCTCCCTCCAGTGAAGGCCAAGAGATGTTGGATGTTAGTTGAGCTTCTTGAACACTGCAAAGATAGAAAGCCTTTTTCTCAAGCTTTTATTATTATTGCTGCTGCTGCTGTTGTTATTGTTGTTATTTTATGATATAATCCCGTAGGCTCTGAGATTTCCCTTACCTCTTTCCCAAATATCTTCCCGCTCCTCACTGAATTTCCTTACATTACAAAAGTATAGTTCTTTATAAACAGTTATAAGTCCATCATTGTGGGCATGCACAATGGCATAGTCCAGCATCATATTGTCAGGATAAACTCAACAGTTTCATTGGAAGTCCATCCTTGATACGGAAGTAGAAATGCACACTGCGTTTTATCTTCACATCTGGATGTGATAGTCTCCATTACACAGTTACTATACATCCCCTTAAGTGAAAAGGCACAAAGCAAAATCAACAACAGGAAGAAAGATAGAAATTTACAATGCCATGAAGTTGAATGATAGGCTACTGAATGACTAATGTGTCACTGAAGAAATAAGAAAATAAAAAACCTTCTTGTAGAAAATGTGCTAGTGTATGACCTATGAGTCAGTGAAGAATTTATGAGAAAAAAAAACTGTTTTAAAGAAAAATTTAAAAGGAAAATGAAAATCCATGAGATACAGTTTCTGCTCATCTTTGTTGGTGAGATGTATCTCCTGTAGGCAAAAGATAAATGGGTTTTGTTTTTGTTTTTGTTTTTGTTTTTAATCCAATCTACTAATCTTTGCCATTTGATTGATGGATTTAAGCCATTTAAATTCAGGGTTAATATGAATGGGTGGCCATTTGGTCCTGTCATTTCAGCAATGGGTTGTTTATTGCTTTAGTCTTCTGTTATTTTATTGGGATGTTCTTCATATTTGCTTTTGGTTTTCATGGGTGTTATTCCTTTTTTCTATCAAGAGAACATCTTTAGGTATTGTTTTGTAGGGCTGGTCTATAAAAGGCATATTCTTTGAGCTTTTCTTTACTATGGAAAGAATTTCATTTTATTTTCAAACATAATGTAAAACTTTGCTGGATGCGTTATTCTAGGCTGACATTTTTTTTTTTCCTTTTGGAATCTGGAATATGACATTTCTTGCCTGTAGAATTCTCTTCTTGCCTATAGAGTTTTCTCTGAGAGATCAGCTGTGAGTCTGATTGCCATTCCTTTATATGTCAATCGATTTTTTCCACGTGCACACTTAAGGATCTTTTCTTTGTATTCAATTGACGATAGCTTGATTATCATGTGTCATGGTGAAGATCACTTTTGGTCAACCCTTTTGGGAGTTCTGTGTCCCTCCTGAAAGTTGTTTCCCAATTCTTTCTCTAGATTAAGGAAAATTTCCCTCATTACTTCATTAAATATATTTTTTATACTTCATTAAATACATTTTAAAACGCAGCTTCTCTTTCTGTACCTTCTGGGACTCCCATAACTCTTTTTTTTTTAAAGATTTATTTTATTTTTATTGGAAAGGCAGATAGACAGAGAGGAGAGACAGAGAGGAAGATCCTCCGTCGGATGATTCACTCCCCAAGTGAGCGAAATGGCCGATGCTACGCCGGTCTGAAACTCGGAATCAGGAACTTCCTCCGAGTCTCTCACACGGGTGCAGGATCCCAAGGCTTTGGGCCGTCCTCGACTGCTTTCCCAGGCCACAGGCAGGGAGCTGGATTAGAAGTGGGGCCCCCGGGATTAGAACCGGCGCCCATATGGGATCCCGGGCATGCCATGCGAGGACCTTAACCACTGCGCCACCGCGCCGGGCCCTCCAATAACTCTTATATTTGGCTTTTTAATAGTGTCTTTCAATTATTCTTGAAGACTTTTTTTTTAGCTTGACTTAGCTCTGTTTCTAGCTTTTTCTTTGTTTCCCCCCTGTGACAAGAAATATCTTCCAATTCTGAGATTCTTTCTTCTGTCTCATTCACTCTTCTCCTTAGGGCAGGTTTCTAAGCTGTGTCACCCACAGGTCTACAATTCAACTTTATAGATTGCATTAGATATCTAGTTCTTTGTTTTAAGTCACTTGTGCCACTCCCTTCAGCAAGTTTCAGGCCTGGGCTGAAACCGGAGTTTCTGAAGCCCCAGCTCCTGGCTCACCACTCTCCACCTTCTATGATCTGATTCTATGGTTTGCATCATTGTCTGTGCAAACTTTCTGGTTCAAGCAGTTCCCAGGATTAGAGAAATACTAGATATCCTAAATAACTAGGTAGTTGCTGGTGCTAATCCTGCTGGAACCTGCTGGTCACCAGGTCTGAGAAACACCCAAACCTATTTTGACCCATATGATGCCAAAATCGGTATTATTTTCAAAATCGGTATTATTATGTGTGACCTGATCTGGAATTGCATTCACTCAGCTCGGCGCATGCACAGCTCACTCAGTCCCTGCAATCTCAAATCCTATGCCACACTGTACGCGGTGTCTGAAGTGCCACTCATGGAGTTCTGGATCTGCTAGCCATCAGGTCTAGGGGTTACCCCGACCTATTTTTGGTGCAACCTGTAGTATGTCACGTCAGTTCAATGCACAGAGTTAGAAATGAGTTCACTTCACGCAGGAATCTGGACTGGCAATACCTCAAAACTTCTTTGAGGATCTCCCCAGTCGAGACACTGGACTCAGAGTCCTAACCAAGAAAAGACAGAACAAGTCAAGCAACAACCTCAGCTATCTGTTGGCAGCAAAAAACTGGGCAAATGGAGACTCTGGAAGGGACTGTGTCAATCAATGGACTCTTCAATGACCACATCGTGCTTGGAGTGGAGAGACTGGCAGCGACCCATGAATGGTGAACTATTGGAACCACTTGATCGAGTATCTCAGAGCATGCCCCACATCCGGGACTTAGGGTGGGTGGGAAACTGGGTGGGGCTTCTTCCTCTATACTCCCCTTTAGGCCTTCAACCTTTTTTTTACCCCAATTAAATATGTAAGGATTGTCAAAATAAAAAAAGAAAAAATGGAAAAAATAAAGAAATGAGTTCACTTCAAGCTCAGTGTATGCACAGTCCTATCCCACATTCTTTGTGTCCCTACAAAAATGGCACCTGCTGTAGTTCTTTTGAGGTCTGGGCTGTTTGATCCAACCTGTTCCTGTACCACCTGCTTGGGATCTGCTGCTCTGTCTCTCAACTTGGTTGAGTCAAGCAAATCAGCAGAATAACAGTTCTTTGGGTTCATCTCCTGAACTCCCAGTGAACTCCCTTTCCCACCTGGCTGCTAGTGGAGCTCCTGCCACCAGTGGAGCTCAGTTCACCACTCGCTCTCTGTCACTGGGATATCTGGTCATTGCAACACCGCACTGTTGTCTTCGCTGCTTTCCCATGTCCATAGATCTTCAGATGCCTCTCTTCTGTCGGCCTGTCCTCTCCTATTATCCTAGAATGTGCCCTCTCTTCTTCACCCTGACTATTGATCCTCCATCTCTTAAAATGTGTCCTTACCTTATTCTGCCATTTTGATTATCAGGAAGTTTTTATAAGAATAGAATGATGGGGGCCCGGTGTGATGGCCTAGCAGCTAAGATCCTCACCTTGAATGTTCCAGGATCCCATTTGGGCATTATTTCTAATCTTAGTGGCCCATCTTCCCATCCAGATCCTTGCTTGTGGCCTGGGAAAGCAGTAGAGGATGGCCCAAAGCCTTGGGATTGTGTACCAATATGGGAGACTTGGAGGATATTCCTGACTCCTGGCTTCTGATCAGTGCAACACTGGCCATTGTGGTCACTTGGGGAATAAGTCATCAGACAGAAGGTCTTCTCTGCCTCTCCACCTCTCTGTATATCTGACTTTGCAATAACAATAAATAAGTCTTTAAAAAAAGATAAGAATGATGGTAACAAACTGTTATTTGAATCATACTGCCACAGATATTGATGGCAAATTACAAAGCCCATACGGCTTGCCTAAATAATTATGATGTCAAAATCTGTTCAGAAAATATATTTACTTAAGTTGGGTATTTGGTGTAGCAATTAAGGCACTGCTTACTTTGAATTCAATCCCTTTTCCCAATTCCAGCTCCCTGCAAGGCACCATGGAAGATTGGATCAAGGGATTGGAGTTAAATTTTATATCTTATTATAAAATTTCAGAAATTTGTAGATCTATAGTATATGCCAAATGTAATTCGCTCACACTTGTATTTTGTCTAAGTGCCTCTCTCTACCTGAAAATATTCTGGAATTGATCATTAGTTGCATAGGGTTAATATATGCCAGTGATTCATGAGGTTAGATAATAATCCTATGTATGTTACTGTGTTAAAATAAGGTAGAGGTGCTGATGCGATTGAGATTCAGAGTCAGAGGCAGCACCAAAGCTGAGGAAATCACTGACATATCCTTTTACAAAGTATGTTCGATCAAAACTTTGGAGGTTATAATTTAGCAGTTAACGCTAAAGATTAAAAAAAAACATGGGGGTGGCAAGAAACTACTGAGACTGTGTTCAGAATGTGGGTTTTATATTTCTAAGCATGATCAGATTCATGTTAAATATTGGGCAATTTTGGTTAGAAAAGTAGACTGTCATGTAGTAGATGCTAGATTTCCACATAAGTAATATAGTTGTGTAGGTCAAGGGGCATAATTAAATACTCATGAATAAACTAAGCTTGGATAGAGCACTGAATTCTATCAAGAATTTTAGTGACAAGCTCTATCAACAAATGTAGATTCTCAATGTTTTATTTTAGGATTAGTGGAAAGTAGCAATGCTTGTCATTATTCTACTTCTGATAATAAACTACTTTATTTACCTGTATAGTTCTGTATTCCAGTAGTCTTTCATCCTTCCATGTGATCACAAAGCACAACTTGTGACGGAATAGATGCTCTATGTGGAAAAATCACGTCATCTAGGAACACTTCAGTAGGACACATCTTGAAAATAGTTGGAAGGATGAATTGGAAAACATTAATAAATGTGTAAGTCAAGAATTAAATGTGCTGTTTCCATTCATATCCATTGGGGCAAATGTGATGTTGACAGGTGGAGAAAAGTAACCATGAAGAAATGAACAAAAAAGTGAGCTTTGGTGTAGAGAATTTTATGAACATGTTCTGCCTTTGAAACTTCCATGAAAGCTTACTGACCTTGACCTACATCAATACCTTAGCTCTTCTTTCTTACCCTTTTCTCTGTTCTTTGTGCTTCCTCCCACCCCTTCCGTTTACATTTCTAGTTTTGTGGCATGGAAAGGAATATCTATTTTAAATCGAAGAACTTCAGTTCTTGGTAGACCTGGATTCTGCTTCCAGCTCTAACATTTACACTGAAGATAACATTCCAATTTTGACTCTGATTTCTCTTTCGTACATAATGGAGACAAAATATTTTCATATCCACCCTTTCATATAGATTCAAACATCAGTGATATGTTGCAGCAAGTTAAGCAGACATCTGCTATTCTATTGCCTAGTAAGTGTACTTGTTTGAGTCTCAATTTCCAACCCACCTTCCTTCTAACGTGCTTGGGAAGGCAGTAGAAAATAGCTCAGGTAGTTGCACCCCTATCATGCACATGGGAGACCCAGATGGAGCTCCAGGCTCCTGGTTTCTGTCTGGCCCAGCTCTACCAATCTCATTCTACTCTCTTTTGCTCTCTCTTTTTGCCTTTCCACAAAATAAAATAAATCTTTACAACACTATTGTCACTTTCTGGGGTAATATCATTAACTGTGGTGGCAATGGCCCTATTTTCAGTGATTTATCCTTATGACATGGTTTGCTAACCATCAAAATTCAATCTGAGATTTGTCCACTGCTTTGCTTTTGTAGTAGTACTTCATTACTGACATTATCAAAAGACTGAAATTACAGATTTGTCTAATTTATCAGAAAAATTCTTATCATGGAGTCTAAGGGCTTTGTTATATAAAAGATATCATGTTGTTAATAAGTTATTTGTCACCAGAATAAAAATGTTTATGTAATATGCTATTAGTCCTTTCAGTATTTGTGAGATGTTGATTATAAATTATTAGTAACGAATAATGAACAAATGAGTTTTTAGTAAAGGACATGAAAAAACTTTCTAGATTTTATCTCTGTCTTCTAACATTCTGAGATTTTTCTGTCACTGACTTATGTGGAGGTAACCTATTTACACTCACTCAAACTTGTTGACATTTAAGTGCTAAAAAACACTCTCTAAGCAGTATAAAGAATATAGGAATGACATTCACGAATATTTGCACCTGTCAACAAGTCCAGCTTCTTACTAACAGTGAACCCTTGAAGTATTGTGTTCTTTGGATAGAGTGAGAAATACTGTTACTTCAAGTTTTCTTTTTTATTTTGGTAACAACATACTTGTCTGTACTAATTAGGAAAATACCGAGGCTTTCCACTTCTCTTCTCTCTGATGTGCATGGTTCTCCTTGAGACAACAGCAGAAAAGAATATGCTATGCATTCAAGAGATGGAATAGATATGGTCATTTACAAAAAATCAAGGACACCACCATCCCATAAAAATATTTCATTAAAAATCTATTTTTTCTTAAGCATGTAAGTAGCAGCATAAACTGTATAACACTTGTACATAAAATCATAATAGAAAAATGATTCAACAGGAAAATCTTTCAACTTTTAATCTTCCCATGGACAATGTAACATATGATTTGAGTCTTGAATCAAAAAAAAAAAAATGTCCTCACTGATGTCTCAATAGAGAATCTGCTCCCTCAGTGTCCACTCTGTTGCTAAGAGGCTCTCTCTTTCCATCGTCTTGCTTCTTCTTTCCTAAGAAAATACAAAGTCAGGAATTGCAGGGAGCTGACCACATTCCTGAGTCCTTCCAAGTAATAACGTCACTAAAGAGAATCACTACTTACCTCATTGTCATGATAGAAAAGGATGTCAATAGTCATTTTCACAAAGTAAATTGTGTAATACAAGCCATTAGGCATATGGAGCTAGCAAGCTGGGAGAGGTTCTGATGGAGGAGCCTGGGCAACTCCTCTGGCAGGGCACAGACCCTGCAGGTAACTGCAAAAAACACGATAAGGAACAAACCAGACCAGGCCAGGTAAAGGCACCAACTGACATACATTCAGCACAAGTCAGGGGCAGACCAGGCTGAACCAGTTCATGTCAGTCACTGACGATTCCGAGCACCAGAACAGTGTGGGTCAGGCCAGGTATGGTCACAACACATACCAATACACATTATAGCCGAGATAGGGTACATGCTGGGATGGCTAGACTATAACCCACATCAGCTGGATTTGAGGGTGGGCCAGGGAAGGGCCAAGCTACAGCACCGACTAGCAAATGCCAAGGTGAGGCGGGCCATGCCAGACTGGGATGCAGTGATAGTGAGAACCAGGGAGGGAGGGGGTAAAGCTGGTAGGGGGGATGTGGAGGGCACCCCTGCTGGAACACCTCTCCCACTGGAGAGCATGAGTTGGGATGGGGACAGACCAGGCCAGGCAGGGTTACAACACCTGTGGGCCTCATGTGAGCCAGATCAGGGAAGAGTCAGGCTTGGTTGACTGTCCCTACTGGTGCAAACATAAAGCACAATGGATGAGGGTTGGATGGCCTTTGCTGCAGCATCAGATGCTGGCATTGGTGGCTAATCTGTCAAGTTGAACTACAGAACCATCTGGAAAGTGAATGATCCAGGAATGGGAGTTGCCTACGAGGGAAATAGTGGGCACCTCCCTCTTGGATTACCACTCCCACTGGAGAGCATGAAAACCAGGATTGGGGCAGGAGTGGCTGGACAAAACAGCACCTACCAGCGTGTGTGCGGGCTGGATAGTGGAGCTGGTTGAGTCTAACTAGGCCCTCAATGCCCATTGACATGCATGAGAGCTGAATGAGACATGAGGCAGACTGGACTGGTCTGCTGTACACAGTGGCAAGAACAGGAACTAGGGCAGGGGGCAGGCCTAGTGGGGGTTATTGTGAGTCGCTCCAACTAGGCTACAGCTCCCACTGGTTTATGTGAGGGCCGAATGTATGCTTGACTACAACACCCATTGATTGGTTCCAGTGGAAGACAAGGCTGGAAACAGATCCGACATAACAATTGCAATCACCAGCTGATTGGAACAATGGACTGTGCCGGGCCCTGTACTTGCAAGTACACACAAGAATCTGGTCTGGGATCACCTCAGACAGTTTCTTAGGGGATCTCCCTAATTGAACTACTGGGCTCAGAACCCCAACCATGAAGAGAAGTGCAGGTTCCATGGTCTGCCATGGAGTGCAAGTGTCAGAGCCGAGCCTCCTCAGAGGCTCAGACTGAGTGGTGGACAGCACAATCATGTGCACATGAAGGATATGGCAGTTCATCGGCACCTGCAGAGGATGCGTGGCACCACAACAGAGGACAGAGCAAATTGATCAACTAACCCAGCCATATGTTGGCAGTGAAAAACCGGACAAACAGAGACGGTAAGGTGGACTATGTCAGCCAGTAGATTCTACAGCGACCTCATCGTGCTTGGAATGGTGAGATTGGCAGCAATTCATAACTGTTGAACTGTCAAAAAGCACTTGAGCAAGACCCTTGGAGCATGCCCCACATCAGGGACCTGGGATGGATGGGAGATTTGGTGGGGCTTCTCCCTTTATCCCCCTCATTACCCCAGATACAGAAAAAGAATGTGAAAATAATAGTCTTACCCATTTTCCGGTAGCCCTTGAACCTTTGTGCCCTAATTAATCATGTAAAGATTGTCAAAAATAAAGAAATTTTAAAAAATTATACTATTTAAAAAAAAGGCACTTAGGTAGGCCTTGTTGTCCAGTGGGTAAGTCATTACATGGGTTCCCCTGAATCCAACATCAGATTGTCTACATTGGAATCTCACCTCCATTCTGGATCCACCTTCTTACTAATGCATTTGGGAGGCAACAGAAGATGCACTAAATACTTGGGTTCCTGCCAACCACATGGGAGGCTTTTGGTGGAGCCTTTTGGGGAGTGAACCAGCAAATACAAGCTCTGAGTCTCTTCTCTCTCTAGCTGTCACTCTGTCGTTCAAACAACCATTTGAAAAATGAATAAATTGTGGTATTTATAGAAATTTAAAAGTAAATAAAATATTTTTAAACAAGTACATACCTAGAAAAACAGGGAACAATAGCAAAAATGTATTATTTGGTAATTGAAAACTTAATAACACATGACCTATGAAAAAATTACATATGAAACAACGTATTACAAAGCACAATGATGAACATTTTTAGATTCTTAGTCCTGTAATATAATAAAAAGAAGCCAAACAATCTAAGCATTTCAAATAATATCAATTATTATACTGTTTTTCTGAGTCTTGTTATATGAATACAGATAAATGTGTATTTTTACTTTTGGTCTTTCTGGTTGTCCATAGCTACCTTTTAAGTTATAAAATCAAAAATATCTTGCAGTCCTAGATAAAAAAGAAGCATAAGTGACGTAAATTCAACTCTTTATGTTGACATTAAACTTAATTCAAATCAGCTAACTATATTTCTAAGTTCAAAAGGGAAAGGTAATAGAAACAACATATTAGATTACTTAAGGGGAGGAAATACTTTTTCGGAATTCACATGCACTTTCACCTTTTATAATTCACGCAAAAAGTGATGGCATTGGTTCTTTACAAGACAGAGTTCTTTCTTCAGAAATACTAACAACTTTCTATTCCTGAAATAACTCTTTCCTTTGACCATCAATGAAGAATACACTTAGATGGTGATCACAGAAGTAGTTACCTGAAAAAATTACTTAGCAGGCCCGGGATTAACAGGGAAAATGTAAAGTTCTTATTACATCATCTGTCATTGCATTACAACCCAAAACATTGAGTAGAAGTAACATTGTTACTTCAGGTTCTTTCTCTATCATTTTTTATTTTTTCCTGTCTGAAATACCTACTTCAAAGCTCCTGATCTCACATGTCTCACGTTATCAAGGAACTGTGGGAAAATAGTATATCAATCAGATAATACTTCTGGAATGCTTTATCCTTCTTTGATATTTCCTACACATTGATACAGGGAAAAAAAGTAATATATGTATATACACAAACCGCAATGAAAAACCTGTGGTCATAAAATAGCCTACCCAATCTGGTATAGCTCTTCAGTTACTTTGGTAAAAGCAGCCAATATTGTGAGCTAATTTTTTGCAAGTGAATGATCTATTTTTACAATTCTTAACATAAGGATAACAAAAAATTGCCACTACTGCAAACTGTGTCACTGAAATTTAGGCAGAAATCACAGCAGCTTTTCCTTGAGTTCATTCAAGCATTGAACTACACCATTTTATATTGGCCTTGTGAAACAACTTTGCTTTTACATAATATTTCATCTTACTGCAATACTTTTACAGTTATTTATTGTAGAAATTGATTTTGGGCCCAGCACGGTAGCCTAATGCTTAAATCCTCACCTTGCACATGCCAAGATCCCATACAGGCACCAGTTTTAATCCCAGCAGCTCTGCTTCCCATCCAGCTCCTGCTTGTGGCCTGGGAAAGCAGTCAAGGACGGCCAAACCTTGGGACCCTGCACCCATGTGGGAGACCCAAAAGAAACTCCTGGCTCCTGGCTTCAGATCAGTGCAGCTCTAGCCATTGTGGCCACTTAGGAAGCGAATCAGCAGATGGAAGATCTTCCTCTCTGTCTCTCCTCCTTTTTGTATATCTGCCTTTCCAATAAAAATAAAATTAATCTTTAAGAAAAAGAAAGAGTGATTTTACAATTTTTAAAATGGGGAGTGGGCTAAAGAGAAAAGGAGAAAGGCAGGGATGGGAAATGAAAAGAATAAGGAAGGAGGGAGATACCTCATCCATTGATTCCCTACTCAGGTGTCTGCTGAAGCCAGGAGCAAGGAATTCATTTTAAGTCATCCATGAGGTGACAGGGACCCAATAACTTAAGCGGTAACCTACTGCTTCCCAGGGAGCACAAGAGTAGAAAACTAGAATGAAGAGGAGAGCCAGAACTTGAACTCTGGCATTCATTCCACTATGTGATACACACACATCCTAAGCATTCACAAACATTTGCCCCACATATTCACCTTGTTTCTCCAAATAATGTAAGAAGGAGTAAAAATAATAATAATTATTGGCCAGTTTCTGACTACATGTTAGTTATTTTAGTAAGAAGACATTCTATATGCACAGTAAGCATGAGATAGCGACTCTTTTTAATTCTATTTTTTAAAAATTTAAAATTTTTTAATTAAAAAAAATTAACAAATTAACTACCATTTCACTGGCAGTTATTGATTCTAACCTTTTCTGTAAAGAAAATCTTTAAAAATTATTCAAACACTACAGAATAGTACCTTCTCTACTTACCCATAATTTAGTAACAAGGTAACATCTTAAGTCTCTTTTTTAAAATATTTGTTTAGTTATTTTTATTGGAAAGTCAGATATATAGAGAGGAGAAGAGACGAAGATCTTCCATTCGATGATCCACTCCCCAAGTGTCTGCAATGGCTGTAGCTAAGCCCATACATAGCCAGAAGCCTGAAGTGTCTTCCGGGTCTCCCATGCAGGTGCAAGATCCCAAGGTTTTGGACCATCCTCAACTGCTTTCACAGGCAACAAGCAGGGAGTTGGATGGGAAACAGGGCAAACAGGATTGGAACCTGCACCTATATGAGATCTTGGAACATGTAAGGCGAGGAGTTTAATCGCTTAGCTACCAAAATTTCTATTTTAAATAGAGCAGTATTTGCAGTATGTTAAATATCCTTAGACAAGTGAAAGTATTATTCCTGCATATGGTTTTTTTAAGATTACATTTGTTTGTTAAATTTATTCATATTTAAGTTATTGAAAAGTTGCTTAGTAACAACATCTATATTTAGAATGTCCATCATGCTGACAGCTATCAGTAAACCTGCTTTTTTTTTTTTTTTTTTCATTGAAAAATGGAACTACAGGGCTGTGACTAGGCAAGGCTGGTTCCGTGGGCAGAGAAACAAGCACCGCCTTCCACTTTCCAGAGTGTGCATTATCAGGAAGTGGGAATGGGAACCTGAGGCAGGACCTGCACCAACACAGGATGTGGGCATCTTAACTGGTGCCTTGACCACTAAGCCAAAGACTTGCTTTAGTGATTTATTTTTGGTCAATTTGCATGATTTAATTACCCTCACTTTCACATGTATTTGCAAGTACTGTGCACATGTTGTGTGTTTGTACATAGAAGGGTGAGTTATGTTCAGCTTTCTCAGTATCTTTTCCTGATGAAACTAACCTTATATCTCTATTATTTATCCATATTCATGTTTTGCTTGCCTTAGTGTAGTGCAAACTCAGAGTACATTATAAGTGAAGTTAGAATATATAAAGATGCGGTGATATCATTAGATGATAAACTTTGGAAGATGCTAATGAAATATAGGCATTAATATACACTGAGTGGATATTTGTTTTAGAAGATCATGAAGAGAATTGCAGGTTCCATGGCCTGACCATGGAGTGTGTGTATCAAAGCTGAGCCTACTCAGTGGCTCAGACAGAGCAGTGAACAGCATATTCAGATGTACATGGAGAATATGGTAGTACATTGGAGCCTGCAGAGGACACCTGGCACCACAACAGACGACAGAACAAATTGATCAACTACCCCAGCCATATGTTGGCAGTGAAAATCTGAGCAACTGGAGACACTAAGGTGGACTATGTTAGCCAGTGAATTCTGAAGAACTTTCATCATGCTTGGAATGGCGAGATTGGCAGCAATTCGTAACAGCTGAACTATCGAAATCACTTGAACAGTGCCCTCGCAGCATGTTCGACATTGGGGACCCTGGGATAGTTGGTAGGGTGGGTGTGCCTTCTCTCTTTATCTCCTTGTTTACCCCAGATACAGAAAGGAAAAAAGACAATGTGGAAGCAATGGTCTTACCCACTTTCTTGTAGCCTTTGACCCTTTGAGTCAAATCAACCATGTAAAGATCTTCAAAATTTTTAAAAAATGTTTAAAATCAATGCATATGTAGTTAGGATATGGGCTGATGTTTTAACGATTCAACCCAGGTCTTGTGCCCAGATCTATTGTCTGGAGACATAGTTCTGTTACATGCAGTCAATTCAAGAAACCTCTCTGATATAATGGCAGTAATTAGGTTGGTGACTTAGAACTTACCTCTGATTCCAGAGTCCAAATTCTTGCCTTATCTATTCTGTCTTTAAAAGGACAATATATTACTTTTCACATAAGAAAATAAATATGGTGAAGTAAAAGTTCCATAAAATTTGCTTGGCAAGTGGCAAAGAGAAACGATACTTGTCCTAGGTAATACCATTCTTCTCCCTGCTGTTTAGCCCACTTCATTTAATGCCCTTGTAGAGGGTGATGCTACACTTTCATCCTATTTATAAAGAGAAATTGTTTCAAAGGCACTTGTCATATAAAGAGATGAGAGAATTTAAGGGTGAAACTAGCTGTACATCTAGTTTTTGTTTTAGTTTTCTATGGCTGCCATAGAAAAGGACTACAAAATAAGTGTCTAACATAAAATAAATTAATTGTCTCAATAGTTCTAAAGGCTAGACGTCCATATTTGTAGATATGGACAGCACTGATTCTTTCTGAAGGCTACAAGAAAGAAGCTGTTTTATTTCTCTCATTTTGCAGATATCTGCAGTTACATTTCGGGTTCTTGTCTTACAGGCTCCACCCTACTACACCATTTTCAAAAAGGCCATATTCATAGTTACTCTTGTTAGGACCCAACACAGAAATTTCAGGAGAAACAGCTCAAACCATACCTTTTTTTCTAATTAAACAAAAAGGGATAATGCATAGCTGTTATTGCTTACGGTTAATGAAGAGTTAACAAAAAGGGACAAACTTAAAAGACTCAACAGGGAGCCTGAAGGAAAGTTAGGCAAATGAAACATAGAGTTGCAAACATGGATGGTCTTGAAGGACTGGATGGAGGGAGCAGAGTTGGGAGACAGGAAAAGCAAATTGAGGTGACCAGAACAGCCTTTGGACTGCCTGGTTAATGGTTGCCTCTCATGCAAAATGCTACTGAGATTTTAGAAAGCATGACCAGAGAAACAGGTACAAGATGTGAACTTTGGCCTCAATTTTGAACACTAATCACTGGAAGGATGGTTAAAAAAAAACCTAAGGGAAGAAAAGAAGAGTGAGATATTAGGATGCAGAGTCATTCTTGAATTTATCAAGAGTTAGCATCATCATGAATCACATCTTTGGAACTACTTTTGTTCAACAAACCACTTCTGAATGTTTAAAATGCAATTAGTGATATTTTCCTGTTATACATTTCCTGGAAACCAATAGGATCTAATCAATAGGATCTAATCATCTGTCTAAAAACAGTTTCTTTAGAACGTGTAAATAATGACAACCAACAAAATGTAAGCTGAAACCTCATTATTAACAGGGATTTTGAATAACAAAAAGCATTTAACATACTTAGAGTAATAATGCCTGGGGGGGTCGGCACTGTGGTATGGCAGGTAAAACTGCACCATTATACCATTGTGGCACCATCCCTGTTCCAGTTGCTTCACTTCAGCCAAGCTGCCTGCTGTTGTGCTGTGAAAAGCAGCAGAGAGTAGCCCAAGCTTTGTGTGCCCCTGCGACCCACATGATGAAGCCCCTGGCAGGGCCAGTCCCAACTGTTGCAACCATCTGTGGAGTCAGTGGATGGAAGGAAGATCTCTCTCATTCTCTCGGTTTCCCTGTCTTTCTCCCTCTCTCGCGCGCGCTCTCATTCTCTCACTGTGTGTGTCTGTCTGTCCATCTCTTCCTTTCTCTCTTTAACCCTGAGTTTCAAATAAATAAATCTTAAAAAAAAAGACTGGTGCTTGGCATACTGAAATGATACGTAAGTGCTTGCTAATATCATTAGACAATTTTTAATCCTTCAGAGAGTAAATAAAAGAAAACAAAGTAAAAGTGGATTGAAAGTGTTTATTCTGAGCTCCTGCCAAATTAATGAATCTGTTTTCAGGTGCTGTGATAACCATCTCTGCTTAAAAACATCTCATTATTAGTATGTGAAAGATAAAACACAGTTTTAATGATTCAACATATAATCGACAAATTAAATGCCTGTTCCTTTCAGGTTTTTAGAAAACTGTGTTAATAAATAGTGATTCATTAAGTCACTGCAAATTAAAAAAAATCTAGAAACATAAAAGATTAATTTGAATTGCATATTTCAGGAAGTAAAAAGTTGAAATACTGAGAATTTTAATTGACATTGATTTCCACTTGATAATGTTATATTATGGTCAAGTTACTGAGATAAAAATCATATTGAATATTTTTAAATGAAGATTAAAGCAAGGTGTTATATTAATATTGTGTATATTACATATATGTAAGTTCTACTACCATAATTCTTAATACATTAGAAATAA
Organism: Ochotona curzoniae; assembly: GCF_017591425.1. Lineage (NCBI taxonomy): Eukaryota > Metazoa > Chordata > Mammalia > Lagomorpha > Ochotonidae > Ochotona > Ochotona curzoniae. The sequence goes on from NW_024465369.1 coordinate 26,703,568, forward strand.
GCTGAAAGTCTGGGCCCGGCGCGGTGGCGCAAGTGGTTAAAGGTCCTCGCCTTGCACGCCCGGGATCCCATATGGGCGCCGGTTCTAATCCCGGCAGCCCCGCTTCCCTTCCAGCTCCCTGCCTGTGGCCCGGGAAAGCAGTTGAGGACGGCCCAAAGCTTTGGGAACCTGCACCCGCGTGGGAGACCCGGAAGAGGCTCCTGGCTTCGGATCGGCATAGTATCGGCCCGTTGCGCTCACTTGGGGAGTGAATCATCGGACTGAAGATCTTCCTCTCTGTCTCTCCTTCTCCTCTCTGTATATCTGCCTTTCCAATGAAAAAATAATAAAAATAAATCTTTAAAAAAAAAAAAGAAATAAGCTGAAAGTCAATTTTGTGTCTATAAATTCCACTTAAACATTTGTTAGGCAGGCATTGTGGGATCACAGGTTAAGCTTCTGCTTGGAATGGTCACATCCCTATATGAGTGCCAGCTCCTGTTTCCAATTCAGTTTCCTGCTAATGTAGCGTGGAAGGCAATGAATGATGGTCCACATGCTTGGGTCCTTGGGTTTCTGCTACCTGCCTAAGAGACCTAGAACTCCTGATTGCTGGTGTTGGTCTGGTCTCGCCCTTTTCTGAGGATTTGCAGAGAGAAACCATGAATAAATAAACCATGAATAAAACCGTGAACCAATCTCTCTCTCTCTGTCTCTCTCTCTCTCTCTCTCTTTCTCTGTGTGTGTGTGCCTTCTACTGTAACTGTTACTGTTTTTCAAATAAATTGAATTCTTTCAAAATTGGCTGGGGGAGTATAAACAAAATATTGAATTTTGGGAAAGAACATTGTGGTGGATGTTTACACTCTATTTGGGACATTCAAATCTCATGTTGATTCAAGTTCCAGCCACTCTGCTTCCAGTTTAGTTTCCTATTAATGAACCTCCAAGAGACAACTCAAATACGTGGGTTCCTGTCACCCAAGGACACTCTTCACCTGAATGGATTTCTGGTTCCTAAGTGTTGATCTTACTCAGATCTGTCTATCACAGACATGTGGGGAGTGAACCAGCGGATGGAAGATCTTTCACTATTTTTTTTCTCTTACTTAGCTTTTTAAGTACACAAAATAAATGAACATTTAAATCTTTATTTAGTGGTTTTCTTGGAAGTTTTATGTTGAGTATGCACCTTCAGAACTTTGGCATGATTCTATGTTAGTATTCTCTTTATTCATCTTACATGTCAGTTAGTACTGTTCAATATTGCTGCTATTGTTTTATATGGTTTTACCTACAATTTGACCACTTTATATATATTTTAACCCTGGGTTTAAAGTAATAGTTACAATCACAGTCAACACATCCTAAATTCATACCCACAAGATATATTTATAAATTTGCTAAATTTTTTCTCTGTAGTACTTGAGTTTATAAGGTGTCTTCAGTGAGTGTCCAGATTAAGATTGAAGTTCTCACAGTAGTTTACCAACTGAAGATACAGTAAAAGAACTTGGTATTGGGCCCTACACAATAGTCTACTGGCTAAATCCTAGCATTGTATGCCTAGGATTCCATATGGGTGAGAGTTCATGTCCCAGCAGCCCCGCTTCCCATCCAGCTCCCTGTTTGTGGTCTAGGAAAGCAGTTGAGAACAGTCCAAAGCCTTGGGATCCTACACCCAAGTGGGAGACCAGGAGAATGCTTCGGGCTCCTAGCTTCAGATCAGCGCAGCTCCAGCTATTGAGGCCACTTGGGGAGTGGAAGATCTTCCTGTCTTTATCTCCTTTTCTCTGTACATCTGTGTTTCCAATAAAAATAAATTAATCTTTAAAAAAAAGAACTTGGTATTATTATTTATGTCTTTATTCCCACATGTCAGAGAAAAATTCCAGACCAAATCATATTAAAATCATTCAAAAACACTCAATGCCTTGGCATTATTTAACGTTTCTTTCATGATTCTGATGTGTGATTAAAATGAAAAACACATAAAGCAATATTATGCTTTTAAAAGTTGAATTATCCTGGTGTAGTGGGTGAAGCCTGCACCTGCAACACCAGTGTCCCATATAGGGGTGCTGATTCAAGACCTAACTGCTTCAGTTTGGCCCTGCTCTCTGTAACTGGCTCAGGTTCTTGAGTTATATGTGCATGTGAGAGCCAGAAGAAGTTCTGGAATCTGGCTTTGGACTGGCACCAGCCTGGCACAGCCTTGGCCGTTGTGTCCACTTCAGGAGTGATTCAGGACATGGAAAATTTCAGGTTTTGTCCCTCTTCTCTTAAAGTCTAACTTTCAAACAAAATAAACTATTTTTTGTAAAAAAGTGAAATAGTCATTTGTATTGCTATGGTGTCAGTTGTAATGTCTCATTTTTCACATCTGATTAGTTCTGTTTTTTCTTAGTCTAGCTAAAGTTTATCTTCCCAAAAGTCTAGGTATTAATTTATCTTTTGTCTTCTTTAGTTTCTTCATTTATGTTTTCTCTAATTTTCATTATTTGTTTTCCCACACCCTGTGAATTTTGGTCTTATTTGTCCTTGTTTTTGTTGTTGCTGTTTTGTTTTTGCTTGGGTTTTGAAAAATTTATTTGGTTGTTTTTAGCTACTTGAGGAGCAGTATTTGAATCCTTTGTTCTTTTTTGTTTTGTTGTATCTGTAACTTTTAGTTTAGTTTATTCACATTTGTCCTAAGTAATCATTTAATTTCCCTTTTGATTTCTTTTTTTAATTAATTAATTTATTTTATTAATTGCATTGCATTATGTGACACAGTGTTATGGGCACTGGGATTCCCCCCCACTCCTCCCCAAACCCTCTCCCCATGGTGGATTTCTCCACCTTGCTGCGTTACCACAGTTCAAATTCAGTTGAGGTTCTTTCATTGTAAGTATTTACCAAGCTTAAAGTCCAGTATCTTATCCTGGTGAGTTCAATGATTTCTTGATGAGACCATCTCTGGTCTGAAGGTAAAGCTGGCTAGGTATCATCCCAATCAATTAAAGGCCCCGACATAACATCAACAGCCATTTACAACCTTATGGCATTAATTGACACGCTATTGATTAATAGTATGTTGATAGAAAAATGTGTTTTTTTTAACTACATCCTGTGACTTCTTCATAGACATTTCAATTTTGGTTTATATTCAACATGATTTCACACAGTTCGCAAAGTCAGATATATACAGAGAGGAGGAGAGACAAAGAGAAATATCGTCCATCTGATGATTCACTCCCCAGTGACCCCCAGTGACCGCAATGGCTGGTGCTGCGCTGATCTGAAGCCAGGAGCCTAGAACCTCCTCCGGGTCTCCCACGCAGGTGCAGGGTCCCAAAGCCTTGGGCCGTCCTTGACTTCTTTCCCAGGCCATAAGTAGGGAGCCAGATGGGAAGTGGAGCTGCTGGGACCAGAACCGGCACCCATGTGGATCCCGGCATGTCCGAGGTGAGAACCTCAGCTGCTAGGCCACGGCACCAGGCCCGATTTCTTTCTTAAATTTTTGTTTATTCCATAAGATGCTGAAAACCCATGCAATTGTGAGGTCTCTAAATATCCAATTTTTGAGCATATGGTCATAGAGGATAGTAAAATGTAAGCCTTCAAATTATGAAATTATTTGAAGAAATTACAAAAAAATCTCTTCCATTGGTCTAGAGTGACTTTGGGGGGGTTAATCAACAAACTATAGAGAGTGAAAACAAAACTACCCCAAAGAAGTTTCTGTAACCTAAAATCTCTGCTCCTTAGTAAACTGAAAATCAACAGTGAAGAGTCAACTTATAAAGTGAAAGAAGATATTTGAAAACTATAGATGTAATATGTAGTTAGTACACAAAATATATGAGACTCAAACCAGTTAATGGTAAAAGTATGGAAGTTCTTCAAAAAAATTAGAAAAATAGAACTTCCATACTTTTCTTACCATTAACTGATTTCATTTGTTCTATTCATTTGTTGTTATTTATCTATCCTACCATTGAGTGTTAATCTAAAAGAAATGGAATCAGAGATACTATATTTCCATATTTATTGCACCATTCTCCACAGTAGCCAAGATATGGAATCACCATAAGTGTCTATTGATCAATGAATGAACTGAGGAAGATATGAATTAGATCCACAATCAGATGTCACTTGATTTTTAAGTAGTTGTAAAGTCTTGTCATTCATGGCACCATGAACTTTGGAGACAGTTTGTTAATTAAGTGAAATAGGCCAAGTTCAGAAAGACAATTGTTACTATATATTACTAGTGCATGGATTGTGAGAGGTGAAAAACAAAACCAATTTGCGGAAGTTGAGACTAGAATTGTGGTTACAAGTTGCTAGAGAGAGTGCAGCAGTGAGGCAGAGCCAAAGAGGTGGGACAAGCTGTGCTGTATTACAATTGGGTCAAAGAAATAAACTCTTTGTTATACCTCACAGTAGACTGTAGTTAACAATATTATGTTATATATTCGAAAGTGACTGAAGGAAGATATTTTGAGTGTCATTATGCTAAAGAAATGCTAAATGTGTTGGGGTGCTATAGAAGCATACTTGATCACAACATAGTATGTGTCAAAAATTCATGCTGTATCACGTAAATATATAGTTCACCTGTCTCATTCAAAAATAAAATTTTAAAAAAGGAATTGAGAAAATACTTGCAATATGAAAACATGGAACACTCAAGCAAAATGACTGCTTGTGTGAGGGAGAAATTTTGACAAAATTGTTTCACTGAAGTGTCTACTACAACAAAGCATTGGTGTTTGTTACAGTGGGAAATAGAGGAATTCATTAATCCAAGGAACCTACAATTACTTGAAGGATAAATATGTCAGCTAATGTAAGAGCTTAAATTCTTAAGCTTATTTACTCCTCAAATCTCTTACTATTTGATATCCCTCTCTTTATTTCTTTACTCCTAATGCTTGACTTCTGCTATGCAGGAAGAAAATGCTGAATCTGATACTCTCTGTTCTTTTAACCAGAGCTCACCAGAATCTGCATGGGTATTATGAACTGGCGTTGAGATGCAGAAGAAACACAACTGAGGACATAGTACATGTATTTCACTATAAAACAATACAATTACTGAAACATTTATGTATTTATTCAATTTTGCTTTTCGTACATTTAAAAATACATGTCTACTCTTGAGAAACAATGTTTTTTCTGCTTAACCTCTTTATTGAATTTTTCTTTTTATTTATTGTTGTATTTTGTTTAAGCTTGTTATAGTCAAGTAAATTTAAAACCTATTATTGTAAGGATTTTAAAAAAAGGAGAGGGTGAATAAGAAAAGGAATGAGAGAAGGAGAGAGGGCAGGGTGGGAAGCGTCATTATGCTCTTAATGCTTTATGCTTTGTGCAATGCATGGAATTTGCTCTCTTTATATAATTTTTTAAAAAGATATGATAAAGCCTGACAGGAAATTTTCCATAGATGTTGAGTAATTAAACACATGTAGATTGATTAGTGCATGAAGAGAAAACAAAACGTTAATTATGAAGTGTTCTGGTTTCTATTTTAAGTGGCAACAGTTTAAAACACATTTCCAGGGCCCGGCGCGGTGGCACAAGTGGTTAAGGTCCTCGCCTTGCATGCCCGGGATCCCATATGGGCGCCGGTTCTATCCCGCCAGCCCCGCTTCCCTTCCAGCTCCCTGCCTGTGGCCTGGGAAAGCAGTCGAGGACAGCCCAAAGCTTTGGGACCCTGCACCCGCGTGGGAGACCCGGAAGAGGCTCCTGGCTTCGGATCGGCATAGTATCGGCCGTTGCGGCTCACTTGGGGAGTGAATCATCGGACGGAAGATCTTCCTCTCTGTATATCCGCCTTTCCAATAAAAAAATAATAAAAATAAATCTTTAAAAAAAAAATTAAAAAAAAACCCCACATTTCCAGTTAGAACACAGTTAAGATGCCCACGTCCCACAGTGGAGTGGCTGTGTTCAATCTCTGCCTCTAGTTCCAGATCTTAACTCCTTCTAAAGCTGAGCAGGAGAGCCCAGAAAAATGGATTACAGAACTGGATCGTTTCCACTTGTGAGTGAGTCCTGGCTGTGGCATGGCACATCCTTAGCCATTGTGGCTATGGGGAATGAACCAGACAGAAGATCTCTCTCTTTTCCTCAAGTAAATAAAAATTTAAAAACCATATTTCCAAATTGATAATCTGCACCAAATATAATAAGGTAAAATTTTTTTTTGAAACTCCTTGTTAACTGGTTAAACAATTTTGATTTTCAGATAAATTCTATGAGTATATTTTTATCTTCAAAAATTAGAGAATGGCAGCAATTGAATAAACTTTGAATAACATGAAAGCAAACTTTTCACAATACTTTTTAGAGAAAGTAAGGCAAATTTTGTTCAAAAGTGTGTAGCACAATGGGAGAGTTTCTGTTGAGAGAGACTGGCCTCAATCTAGCCAGATTATAGCATCACAGAGAATGATCAGATAGCAAAGGTGACCAGATGCCTAAAGTGGGATATCCACATTGATCTGACTTGGCAGTCTTTACCAAAATTGCGTCAAGCAAGCAAATCACAAAATTTAAGGTTGGTAACTAGTCCAACAGCATCCTGCTTCAAGGTTGCTTCTGGAAATTTTCATCTGCAGAATATAGGTGAAATCTTCTGCCTATGCCAAATGTGTGGTTTATGACTAACATGAAATTGTTTCTCACTGTTCTGGAGGCTGGATGTCAAAACTCATGGTATTTACAGACTTAGTGCTTGGTAAGAGCCCTGCTGCTTACTCATATACAGCTGCCTTTTTGCTGTTTCCTAACACGCAGGAGCATCTGAAGTATGTTTTTAAAGAATTATTTTTATTATTTTTTTTATTGGAAAGGCGGATATACAGAGAGGAGAGACAGAGAGGAACATCTTCCGTCAGATGTTTCACTCCCCAAGTGAGTGCAACGGCCAATGCTATGCCGATCCGAAGCCAGGAGCCTCTTCCGGGTCTCCCACGCGGGTGCAGGGTCCCAAAGCTCTGGGCGGTCCTCGACTGCTTTCCCGGGCCACAGGCAGGGAGCTGGAAGGGAAGCGGGGCTGGTGGGATAGAACCGGAGCCCATATGGGATCCTGGGCGTGCAAGGCGAGGACCTTAACCACTTGTGCCACTGCGCCAGGCCCTGGAAATATGTTTTTAAGGATGGGCATTCATGCCAGCCATGATGAATTCATTTTCATGATTCCATCACTCCGCAAGGGCTTTATCTTGCATTAATCTGGAGGTACCAGTCCCTCACAAACAGAGGGGTTTTTGTTTGTTTACAACTGGTCTTGGACCAAGTGATAGCAGTGAAGAAAGTAAATCAAATCTTAACTTATGTCATGCACACACAAAAATAATCAGCATTCATCACAGACTTCAAATAAAATCAGAAGTCATGTTTTTTTCTAGAGAGAAACACAGGCAAGGACTTCTTGGTTAAGACAGAAAAGAAGAAACTAGTTAGCTAAATTTTATCAATATTGATAACATTCATTTCTTCTTTCTTTAAAGAATTACGCATTTGAAAGTCAAAATTAGAGAGAGGAAGAACCTGAGAGAGAGAGGGAGGGAGGGAGATAGAGTTAGGTCTACCTGTTGGTTCACTTCTCAAATGGCTGTATAATGTTTGGGGCTGGTAAAATTGAAAGTCAGAAACTTGACTGCAATTGTATCTTCCATGTGGGTATAAGGGGCTCAAGCACTTGTGCCATCTTGTGCTATTTTCCATGTGTACTATCAGGAAACTGGATTGGAAGCCAAGCACCAGGTTTTGAACTGATACCTACAGGGCATACTGGTGTTACAGACTGTCTTATTCCTCTGTGCCACAACAAACCCTGGAAAACTTTGCCTATAGATGAAGAAGCAGAAAACACAAAATATGCTGAAAACTTAAAAAGGAAAATCTTTCAAATTTAATATATTTGTTTTCATTCTTGTTATTTATTTATTCATTTTATTTGAAAGGCAGAGTGACAGAGAGAGACAGAATCAGAGAGATTCCCAACCTGTGCTTCACTTCCCCAAATTCCCTCGCCAACATCAAGCCAGGGTGAAGCTAGGAGATAATAACTACATGCAGGTCTCCCACAAGGGAGGGATAGGGACTAAGTACTTGAGCTCTCATCTGTTACTTCAAAGATCGGAAGAAGAGGGAGAATCCCAAAGGAAGCAATTTTACGTGAGGCCCACACATCTCAAGGAGTGACTTAACCCACTTTGTCACTTCTCAATTCTTTTTGTTGACTTACTTAGAAATGCTATTACAATAGCTTGATTAAAAATGAAGCTTCCACGGCAGAATATGAGGGAAGTTGATGTTTTCATCCTTGAACCTTGCTGTTTCTGTGTGGATATGTGTGTCATAGTTTAAGTATCCTAAAGAATGTAAATTGCAATCCTAGTAGTGAAAGACTTCCCATTTAACTAGAGAAAGTTCAAGGGCATGGAGATAAATCCTTATTTATGGAAATATGGGAAAGAAGATGGAAGAGATGAAATATTTGTTAGCTTTTCCTTAGAGAATATGATCTTGAGAATAGAGAAGCAAGATTACTTTCTCTTCTTAATGTAAGTGCTATTTTAATGTGTTTCTGTTTATCATTAAGTTTATCTTAAAATTTTAAAAAGACAACTAGGCATATGGATTGTATATATAGTATAATCAAGGTATAGGTATGCAACACAGAATAATTGAATCAAGATGATTACCATATTTAGCACTCCAATACTTAGGTTTTGAGACGAAATCTTTGAAATTTACTGTCCTAGAAGTTTTGACATATATGATCCACTATAATTGTGCTCACGGCAGTGTGAAATAAATTTCAAAAAGTTATTCTTCCTGCTAATCTGAAACTTGATATAATTTGGCCCAACTTTTTTTTTTAAATCCTAATGGCAGTTTTCCAAATGGGTACAAATATTTTCCATGAACATCCCCATTGGGAAATATTTAATAATATGGGCATACAGAAATGCCTGTAGGCAGACAATACAGTTTAGAAATAGTTTCATCAGGTCAGGAAATGACAAAATCTGACTGTGCCATTTCCCCATCAGGGGAGTTCTCACTCATTGCCTGGCCCAGTGTTCCCTACCCTAACTCCTCAGCTGGAGAAATAGGTTCTTCATGATGCAGAATTACTGTAATAGTTTCTTATCAACACAACCTTCAGGATTGTGTGTTTGTTCATCCGTGTATTTTTACATATGCCATCTGTCCAGTCTCCACAGATCATTTGATTTACATCTATGTCCTCAGTATTATTGTTTATGGATTTATTATGCCCTATGATAACTTTTATCAACCAGTTTAAAACATCTTTTCTCATTCTCATCTTCTGTGTTATCCATTTGGCCAAGGAAAGCTGCCATGTTGATCCTTATCCAATTGTCACGTAACCATTCAATCTGTGGCAGCTGTTAGCAGTGTTGGGCTGTTCCTGTTCATTCTATGTTGATTTGAGTGAACACTCATTTTACTTATTGTCTTTATTATAAAAACAAGTCACATCATTATTTGAGCCTTCTTCACACTATACTAATGGCTAACAATAGTATTCGATATATTTATGAATTAAAGCATTATAAGGGACTCATAGATATAATAATGAAACTGCAGGAAGTGAATCGTCAGAAATAAACAATTCAGTACAGGTAGACTATGGTGATTGAGTTCATTAGCTTCGGTATGCATTTACTTCAAATCTCGGTTACCATTTATTTGGTCAAATTAGCTGAACTTGTAGGCTGTTTGCTCATTGATAAAACGGGAAAAGCACTTTATTATTCTCAAGTTCAAATGAAATGTTTGTTAAAGTTAATAACATAGTATTTACCTGAAATTCCCAGTGGTTTGTATCTTTCTATTAATTTTAAAAGTTCAGTATGACTATATGTCATCTTAATAATCCAAATAGGTCTCAAAAATAAAGAAAATAATTGCTAGTTTACTAATACAGACATTGGGATGAACAGATATTAATGTCACACTGTTTCTAAGTGAAAAGAAAAGACAATTTTCATTTTTAAAAATGTACCCTTTATATAAAAATAAGAGTTAGAGAGGGAGAGCCCAGCACAGTAGCTTAGTGGATGAAGTCCTTGCCTTGCACGCGATGGGATCTCATACGAAACACTGGTTTGTGTCCAAGCTGCTCCACTTCCCATCCAGCTCAATGCCTGTGGCCTGGGAAAACAGTCCACATGGCCAAACGTCTTAGGACCCTGCACCCATGTGGCAGACCAGAAAGAAGCTCCTGGTTGCTGAATTCAGAAGGGCTCAACTAGGCCCAGTGGGCTCCCCTCTCTTGGGTCAACACTCCCATGGGAGGGCATAATAACAACTAGGACAGGGGCTGGGTTGGCTAAACAGAGAGGCACTCAACAATATCCATGAGGGCTGGACAGTTGAGCTGGTTGGATGGAACTAGGCTCCAATACCCTTGGACATCTACGAGAGCCCGATGGGATATGGGGCAGACTGAACTAGGCTGCTACACAGCTGGCAAATCAGGGCAGGGGCGGGCCAGGTGGGGGTTATTTGGGATCGCTCCCGCTAGGCTGCAGCTCCCAGTGGTTGGTGTGAGGGCCGAGTACATGACGAGCAGAACCAGGACGGACTACACCCATTGATTCTAGTGGAAGTCGAGGCCCAAGACAGAACCAACCTGGCAATTTCAACCACCAGCTGAACGGGGTCCAGAGAAAGTCTCCCCAAGAAGCCGTTGAACTTATCTGGACAATAAGATGCTGGACTCTATGCTTGGTATATGCTTGCAGTGAAGGAATCTCAACTGAACTTGAACTGTGGTAATGCAAAAAGGTGGAGGAATCCACCATGGAGGGAGGGTTACGGGAGGGGTGGAGGGAATCTCAGTACCTATAAAACTGTGTCACATAATACAATGTAACTAATAATAATAATAATAAAGAAACTCCTGGTTGCTGAATTCTGAATTCAGATGGGCTCAACTCCGGCCTCTCTGACCACTTACGGAGTGAACCAGCAGACAGATCTTTCTCTCTGTCTCTCCTCTCTGTAAACCTGCCTTTCCAATAAAAATAAATAAATAAATAAATCTTGAAAAAAAAAAGAGTTATAGACATAGAAGGATAGACATGGAAAGAGAGATATTTTGCCTGCTGGCTCTCTCCCAAGACGTCCACAATTGTCAGAGCTGGGCCTGCCAAAACCAGGAACGCAGGCTTCCTCCAGGCCTCTCATAGGGCAGCAGGGGCCCAAGTACTTGGACCATCTTTTGCTGCTTCTCTGAGGCATCAGCAGGGAACCAGACTGAAAGTGGAGCAAGTACTTTTCCTTAACCAGCACCCATAAGGGATGTTAGCATCTCAGGCGGTGGCTTTGCTTGTTACACCAAAACAATGCCCCTGGAAACTCAAATTTTGTGACTCTGCATTTGTGATCTATCTACTAATGAAGAAAGATTCTGGTAACAAGTAAGGGATAACAATAAATAGTCTCAATTTTTATTATTTAATTAAAATAAATAAACTTTAAAATTAAGTATATTTTAGTGTTGATGTTAACAGTGATCTGAAACATGTGAATTCTAATTCTTAATCTGATATTATCTATCATACAGAAATGACAAGTTCCAAAAAGGAGGATTAGGTGGTTTTGTAGTCTGGACATGCCTTCAGCGTGCGCCCAAGGCTTTATGTATTAGAAGCTTTGTCCCTAGTATAGTGAGGTTTAGAAGTGGGACTTTCAAGAAGTGGGTATTAGTGGAAGGTCATTGGAGCACTGGGTGCTTCATTCAGGAAGGATTAAGGCAGCTGTCATGGGGATCCCAGTTATTTCACATAAGATGGTTTTTATAATAAAATAGAACTTGTCCCTCCCTTGTCTCTGGCACTGTCATCTGTCGTTTTCACGCGTGCTCCCACCATGGTGCCATTTGCCCTGAAGTGATGTGTGGCAGGAACCCTCTCTAGAGCCAGCACCATGTTATTTGAACCTCCAGCTTCAAAATTGTAAAGTAAAAAAAAAAACCATCTCCTCTTTAAAAAGAATCTAGTTTCAGTTAACATATTACACAGAAGAAAATGGACTAATGCAGGGGGTCAGTGAAAACCAAATGAAAGACTGAGAGAAATGTAATCGGCTCTCTGAATCCATCTCAGATCTTTTAGTATCATGAGCAGGTATGTCTCCCTTGATTCATAGATGAGCATGTGGTGTAGTATCAAGAGTCGTTGCCTGGATTATCTCCAGAATATTATATTTTGCTCCTAGGAACCTATAAGACATCATCCTGTTTCCTCTCCTAGCTGTTGTATTGTTTAAATGAGTTTCTTGGAATTGCTGTAACAATCTTATTTCTAAAAAGGGTCAAAAAGGGAAAGCAAGAGTGTAATTTGCCTCTTCAATAATATTTTTTAGCATCTACCTTAACCTCCCCCAAATTTGCTGGGTCTCCAGTTATGAAACAGCTTTTCCATGTTGTTTATTTTTTTTAAAAGATTTATTTTATTTTTATTGTAAAAGCAGATATACAGAGAGGAAGATCTTCCATCCCATGATTCATCCATGTTGTTTAAACCTGTTTTAATTGGAGTTTGAACAGCTCACCATTGTCAGAATGTAAGCGATTACAGCAGAGCGTAAAAAACTTTAGGAGATGAAAGTAAGAGAGCAGAGTGTTGTTCCTACATTGATGGTTGAAGAAAATATCACACAAAGATTGCACTTAAATAACAGCTTTTAATCTACAGATCTATTTTTCCTGCAGACTACATTTTGTAGCACTTCCAAATGTGACAAGTATTTCAAAGTTGCTTGTCAATGTCTTTAAAATGTGTATGGCATGTTTAGCAGGAGGGAATCAAGTAATTGCCTGAATCAGTCGGTTTTGTGGAGTCATCTTAAACTGATTGTCCCCTTCCCAGACAAGGAAGGGGACTTCCAAATGCTCTTTGCAAATCCTAAATATATTCTGTCTCTTTTAATTGTGGTGGTCTTTGGGAGTACCTAATCAAGCATTTGATTATTAGAAAACCAGAAAAACACTTCATCAAAATCCTAGAATATTTTGGGTTCTGCACAGTGGAACTTTCTAGCTAAATGTTTCATTTTGCCTGAATACATAATTGCTTTGTCTTACTCCACTCTAGTCTCAGAACCAAATACCAATTCCTAAGGCCTATGTTACAGCACAGTGGGTTAAACTGCCAATTGGAATATCCTATTGCATATGGTAGCGCTTATTTAATTTTTGACTCCTCCATTTCTATCTTCCTCTGTACTAATGTACCTCAAAATTAGTTCCCTGTCCCTGGCCTCAGCATAGCAGAACACGCTCTTCTATCAGGGTAATGAACAAGTAGATGGGAAGTCTCTTCTCTTTTAACCTCTACTCTCACTCTCCCTTCTCTCCCTCTCCCCATCACTCTGCGTTTCAGACAAATAAATAAATACGATTAAAATATTGATTTATTTCACAGATACATCATAGTGATAATGAAACAATAACAGCATTATTTGTACAGTTCCCCAGCACTAAATAAATGGCTTACATGTAGTAATCATTCAACAACTGTTTGTAAACTGTTAATTTTAAGTGAAGAATCTAAACAGTCCAAAAAAAAGGAATCAATTTATTTATCTTATATCTGACAAATATCAAAATATAATATTCATAAGTCATTATATTTTAAGATACAGATCAATTGAATTGTATGGGTAATTTTTTTTGTAGCATAACATTTTGTTATGGTGTGTTTAAAATTACATCGCTTTTCTTAAAAATATATAAATCACTTTTCTTAAATATATATATAAGTTTGCTTTGCTTCATTGTTACTAGGGAAAGCTTTTCAAGTTATAGATTTTCCATATATGCCTACAGAGCCCTTTTTGCTTTAACATTACACACTAATGACCTGATAGTTTGTATAAGGAGTCTCACACTACATATTACAAGGTGATGTGGTTCTATCATTTCCTTGATAGCACCCTCAATTTTGCCCATCCATACATGTTCTTTTGGGGCTTGTTAATATTTTCAGACAGAAATATTTTTTTCTTTTTCTTTCTTGATAGATCTTTCTGATCCTCCTTTATTTAATTAGTATTTCCTTTTTTGTTTTTTCAAGATGTATTTGAAGATGATTGCTTACATAATACTTTTGAAATCATTGCCAACATGCTATAATGTTTTAAGGATATTTTTTGGAAAATAATTTGCTGTCTTTCTGTGTGGGAGTATCAAAGTTAGTGAAAGCCATCCAAGGATGTGGTAGCCCTACATCCCTGTTATTTTCACAAGTTCGGGTCATGAGTTCTTCAAAATTTCTGGAATTCAGTTGCAGATATTAGCAGATTTTTGAGGTTCTCCAATCAATTATCAAAATCACTCAACATGTCCCAGGAAGCAGTCAGGTACTTGGGATTCATGAGCAAGCAAAACAAAATTTTCTTTCCTGAAGAGGCTTGTAAGTATAGGAAATGGTCAGAAAGAAAACATGCAATAACTAAAAAATATTTAATATTTCAGGGAATCATTATTAACATTCAGGAAAATGCTAGAATAGAGATGAGAGTGGGTAATGTCAGGTTATGAAGAATGAGTGGTCATTTCAGGAAAGATTGTATTTTTGAAAGCTCAGGGTAGCTCAGAAGACACGGAAGAGAGACAAGAATTGAAATAAGAATGATAAATTGGGAATTTATTAGATTAAGTAACAGAAAATAGAAGGTGTTCTCATTTCCTAGAGCTGTGGTAGTACGTTGTGACACACTGAATGAGTTAAAATAACAAGAAGTTAGTCCTTTACAGTCTGGAAACTGGAAGCTTGCAACTGAGTTGCCCAAAGGGCCACTCTCAACGTGTGGGTCTACAAATTGCCCTTAGAATTTATAATTTAGGGCCCAGCACAGTGACCTAGCAGCTAAATCCCTCACCTTAAACGCGACGGGATCCAATATGGATACAGGATCTAATCCCAGCAGCCCCACTTCCCATCCAGCTCCCTGCCTGTAACCTAGGAAAGCATTCAAGAACGGTCCAAAGCCTTGGGACTCTGCATCCGCATGGAAGACTCGGAAGAGCATCCTGTCTTGTCTCCTGGCTTCAAATTGGTGCAGCTCCAACAGTTGTGGTCACTTGGGGAGTGAATCAATGGACGGAAGATTTTCCTCTCTGTCTCTCCTCCTCTCTATATGTATCTGACTTTGCAATAAAACCAAATAAATCTTTAGAATTTACAATTTATGTCATTTACATAATGAAATAGAAGGTTTTACAATAGTCTGTAATAGCAAATATATATATATATAACTTTATAATATTCAAACATGATATTGAAATTCAAAATTATTTCTGAATTGAAGTAGCACTTTAAAAAGTTTAGTGAGGTGCTGGCACAGTGACAAGCAAGTTAATTCTTCACCCTCAGTGCCATACGGATCCAGATCAGTGTCCCTGCTGCCCCACTTCTAATCCAGTTCCCTGTTCATGACCTGGGAAAGCAGCAGCAGGTGGCCCACATGGCAGACCTGGACAGGCTTCTGAGCCCGGGCTTTAGATTAGCTCAGCTTCGAGCTTGGTGGCCATTTGGGGAATGAACCAATAGGTGGAAGATTTCACTTTCCCTCTGTCTCTGTAACTCAGACTTTCAAATAAAAATAGACAATATGCTTACTGGGAAAATTCTAGTCCCTAATACCTAAACAAAATAAATTCAATTAGAAAGTATAAAATAATCAAATAGTTTATGATATGATATAATTAGCATTAAAATCTAAAATAATCAACAGTCATTTTTATTGCAATATGAGTATAATGTTCTTGTTAGAAGTGAAAAAGGAGTATACATCTTCATTTTTAAAATTCTGTACATCATTGCTATTGTCATCCAAAAATTGCCATCCTATCAAGAGAATATTCAGATAAAGACACACCCAATAATCTCTTTTAGTCATGAGATAAAGCCAATTCCAGTCATCTAAGAAGAGTCTATTTATTATATTTATAATATTAACAGATTTAGCACTTGGCATTTAGGTACTGGGTAAGGTCCCGAATTCCAAAAGTATTAGGAATAAGTAAACCTATTCAAACATGGATATTTATTTAGAATGTAAAAGAAAATCTGAACAGTAAAGTTTCAAAAAGTAATCAGAAAAGATGGTACTTCAAATATTCATGGAGATTTTACACTGTATTTTTTCTTAGTCTTATTTTCCATTTTACAGAGGGTAGTGACAAAATAGACCAAATAGATCCCAAAATTTGGTGGCAAATTTCAGCTATACAGCAATTAGAATTAGAGCATAGTAAGTGAGCAACCCAGCCTTGCTTTTCGGCACTTAGCCAAAGCACGTTTAGAATTGAAGTGGCACATGAGGCAGCACTTGGAGAAGAAGCAACAGCTGAAATGAAGGTATAACCTGCAAGGATCACTTCTAGAAAACATGTGGTATTCTCTTGAAAGCTAGTGTTCCTTTCCTTAACCCTGAGCACACTGACATAATCCTAGGCAAGAAAAAAAAAATTGGAGAACAGACTCTGGATTTCGACATTAGAAAACGAAGAAAACCAGTATCAGTATTCCAAGGATAACACACTACCTCCAAACAGCGTCAGTTCTCTTAAACTCTTAGACTTGATAGGAGACAACAACAACAAAACCCACCGTTCCTGTTCGTCTTTATGGTGGAAAGCCTATACTGTTTTTTTGTTTTCCAATTTCTCCCCATTTTGATTCCTGTAGGGGGGAGAAAAGAGAGAAAATATGTAACATCCAAGCTCTGAAATGTCTGCTTTTCCAGTAGATCTCAGGAGTTTCCATCAACCATAGAAAATTTGCTACTGGACTGATCCACATAAGTGATATGGGGCCCTTCCCTATAATGCAGTGGATTAAACCCACTAGAATCTCATATGAGAGTCAGTTTGAGTCCTAAGTGTTCTACTTCTGATCCGGCAACCTGAGAATACAGCAGATGGCCCAAATGCTTGGGTTCTTACATTTACCAGGGAATACAGGAAGAAGCACCTGGCTACAGGCTTTGGTTTGACCCAGCCTCAGCCATCACGATAATTTTGGGGGTGAGCCATCAGATGGAAGATGCTTCGTCTTTTTTCCCTCCTGTCTCTGTATAATGCTGTCTTTCAAATGTATAAAAAACTATTAAAAGGTTAATATGAAGATGATATTATAGAATTGTATAAACATTCTTTTTAGAGTATACAATGATAGAAATATAACATATTATTTTTTAATGGCTTGGACTAATGAACATAATGAATCTTTTTTATTGATATGTAAAAGTCTGAGATGCTACAAACAGAGTGAAAATTTAAGTTGCAGTAGCTATTAAGGAGAAAGTGAACTAAGGTTATACTGTCATATTCTAAAGAGCATCCTAAGGTTCCTGGAGGGCTTTTGAAGAAGAGAGTGGAACTTCCAGAGAAAATAAGACAGAAGAACCTCACAGAGGAAATCTTACATATTTTTAAGTACACTTTTACAAATTCTAGTTAGAAAATATTCAGGGATGCTTTATATCTATATGAACTTTATGCAATATAACATTGCTTAAATTTCCCTTTGTAAGTTATGCATCAACAGAATACATTGACTTTTTGCTACCCTTTCAAAGTTGCATAAGTCGCAAATCATTCTCTCAAAGAATTTGTGCACACTTGTCTACAACAAGAATTTTCTGTACCAGAAAGCCTATTCTTGCTTCCTGTGTGTGCCTAATGCTCTGTATGCTCTAGGAAATTGAGGAGGAGTGTTATGTGGTACAAGAAATTGCTTACCAAAACTCTGTATAGTTCTTTAATCCTGAATTCAACACATTTGGAAAGTCAGTGTTTTTTTGTTTTTTGTTTTGTTTTCTGTTTTTAGGTAAAAGCAGATTTCTTCTGGAGGACAAAAGTCACAATGTTCTAGTAATATGAAGCACATTTTCTAAACTTTGGAAATATATACCCTCTTTAAAATGGCAAGTCTGTTCTCAAATTGAGGAACTGAATGTCAATCATTTTGATTTTAGTTTTCCGGTTATAACAGACTTTAATGTTGAAATAAAGCAAACGAGAAAAACATCTTTGAACAGGAAATTGTTTTGTTACTCACTCATGGTTTTAAATGTCCCAAATTATTCTCTCCCAACAACAGAAATACCAGGCTATTTGACGACATTATCACAATGTTAAGCAGGTGCTTCTTTTCTCTGCCACCAGTTCAGATTTGATCATTTCAACTCCACAAATGAAATAGACACCTGTTCTGTACATGCTGGATTGGGTGAGCTTTCAGGAATCTGGCATGTTATCACAAGAGTCCCAGTCATGGTTAGTAACGAAAAAGTCACATTGAGAACTCTTCCCATGGTATGTCAACTAAAGGATTTCCACATGAGACTGCTATCACCTTTGAGATACTTTGAGATACTTTCTGTAACAGCAGAAAACTGTGAGAATTCTGTAGGAATAGTAAAAACTAGACCCTTGAAAGCTCCAGAATAAAGAAGGAGTTGTGAATAAGAGCTTACAGTCGCTTACAAGGAAGGCCAGGTAAAATTTGGAAGCTGTTATGATGATACATCCAACAATTCAAATGGGAGCCAAAATGTAAAAAACAACAGGCTGTGGTGGTACCATGCAGTAAGAAGAATGTGATGCATAAATCTGATCAGAAGCAGACTATTTTCTCTACCAAACTGCCCTATTTTTCAAAACTCAGGTAAGTTCCAAATGTTGATATTATTTACATTCTTGTTTTTCAGCTTATTCTTTTATATTCATTTATAACATTAAAGATGTCACCTAATCAAATCATGTAGTAAGAATCATAAACTAGTAATTGCTGTGATATATATTAACAAACAACTCCATACTACGCAATAGTCTGAGCATTCTAAGCACAATGCATTATGTTAAAAAACAAACTTAATTGTTTCTATTATTATTTTTTGAAAATTCAGCAACTGTCATTATTGGCTGTCTATTAAGCATTTATTTGCTCATTTTAAAAAATGAGAACCCTGTTTCATTACTCTTGTGATTTTTGGTTGCTTATTCATTCCTCTTTCCGTAGTCTATATATAGGTTACTCCAAGTTCCAGCAATAATCCCTGATTCCTTTGTGTGCTATAATTTGACATCCTTATTTGGATTCTTGAGTGATTCAGTGTTTGACTTAGATACAGTTCTGGCCAATGAAAAGAAGTCTGGGAATTCTTTTCTTTTTAAGGAGACATTACTTATTTATTTTAAAGGTGGAATAACAGAAAGATGTGGAGGGAGGAAGACAGGGCAGAAAGAGAAAACAAAAAGAAGGGAAGGATTTGCAAGGAGAGACAGGGTGTATGAGAGATTCTTTACCCACTGATCTGCACCTTAAATGGCTGCAATAGCCAGAGCTTGACAAGGCTAAAACCAGGTAAGATCCATGTGGCTGGCAAGGACCCAAGAACTTGGGCTGTTTTACACTGTGTTTCCAGTTGCATTACTTGGGAGCTGGTCCAGGAGTAGAACAGAACAGTGTGCCTAACTGGCACTCTATTACGACATGTTGGTGTCTCAAGCAGTAATTTAAATATCCATGTCTGTCTTGGGAGTTCTTTTAAAATTCATCTTTACTGTGACCCCTTTGCAGATGATGCAGCCTATGAATATGAAGTTGGGACTGAATTGCAGAGCTCAGTTCTAAAAATACACTGGAACACTCAAATACATCTTTGATGTTGTCATGACAAAGCATGGTGACAGTATGCTTAACCTACCCCTCAAGATGTGTATAGCCTAATTGTAGAATCTATGGCTTAATTGGCTAATCCTTCCCTTGCAAGTGTCAGGATCCCATATGTGTGCTAGTTTATGACCCAGCTGCTCCACTTTCCATGCAGCTTTGTTGATTGGGAAAGCAGTAGATGATGGCCCAAAGCCTTAAGGCCCTGTACCTGCGTGAGAAACCAAGGAGGAAACTTTGTTCCTAGTTTTGGATCACCTCAGTTCTGACTGGCAGGACCTTGTGAGGAATGATTTGTAAGTCTGCTCTTGTAACAATTTTTTTAAAATCTGTTTTTATTAAAAAAAAAAAAACAGAAGAAGTTCCAGTATCACCTCTTTGCTCTATGAATGTGTTCCCTGCTTCAGCATTAAGTACAATTTCCCTTTCTTGCAAATGTGACTAAATTTTAACTATTAGGATGAGAAGATTGTCCTTGATTATCTAGATGGGCCCAATGTATTCACAAAGTTTATGATATGAGAGACAGTCTCAGAATCAGAGGATGAAAGCAGATGCCAAAGTGATGCAGTCAGGAGCTGAGAGATTTTGACAGCCTCTGAAAGTAATGAGAGTCAGAGAGCCTGAAACATACTTTTTTTGGTCTTACCATTTTATTATTTTTTTAGTTTTATTTATTTTTATTGGTAAGGCAGCTATACAGAGGAAAGTAGATACAGAAAGAAAGATCTGCCCACTGGTTCACTCCCCAAGTGACCACAATGGTCATAGTTGAACCTATCTGAAGCCAGGAGTCAGGAGATTCTTCCAGGTCTCCAATGCAGGTGCAAGGTCCCAAGGCTTTTGGCCATCCTGGACTGTTTTCCCAGGCCACAAGCAGGGAGCTGGATGGAAAGTGGAGTAGCCAGGATTAGAGTCAGTGCACATAAGGGATCCTGACACACGCAAAGTGAAGACTTTAGCCACTAAGCAATCCCACTGGGCCCGTCATCTACTTAATTTAGTTCTCACTCACACTGATTTTAGATATTTAGAAGTGATCACAGGAACATAGGTAACAAGAACACAGGTTTGTTTGCCAAATCTTCATCCTCATTATGTTTTCTAGACAACCTCACCCAGATACAGGATAGGACATTCCTTCTTTCTGTGGCTCAGGCAGCTTTGTTAAGCCTGGAATCAATGTGCACATCTGGAGTCCCTATCTCTTTCAGTGCATACTCTCAGATCTCTCTGAGCGCCCAAGAATCCCGCTTCTTGAAGCCTGGGTTCATGGATGTGCTTGTGAATGTCATTGGTGTAGCCCCACCTCACCATCTCATTGATGGCAAAACAGCCCTTCTGTCTTTCTTTGCAGGAGCCATCTTGTAGGACCACTAGCAAACCTTCTTCTAAAATATGCAGAAAGACTCTGCTCTGTTGCTGCATGAATTTGAGTCAGCGAAGACTCATCTCAGATTCGTGGATTTTAGAATAATAAGACAATTACTTTGTGCTGTGGTAAATCATTGAATTTGTGGTAATACACGATATTAGCAACAGATAGTCAATAAACCAAATATACATAGTCTAATATTTGTAAGTATCAAAGGCATGGCCAGCTTTTCAAAGATACATGAAATAACTGCAAATTCTGAAATTTAACTTGATTCTGTTTGCACTGCCACAGTATATTACAGATGGCATGTTAACTCAAAGCAGAAATACAATTCCATATTATTTAGGTAATTTGACATCTACTCCATTTACTTAGTGATGAAATATGTATGTTGTTCTATAATTTTATTAAGTGTTTATGATCATCTGCTTTTCATCACTCTGGCTAAAACTATTATAAGGTCCTGAGTGAAACTATTGTTCTCAGAATAGATGTGTCATACCATAAAAAGTGCTTAGGTAAAAAGATAATGTTGACTTATTTCACAGGCTAGTTCCTTCTTTGGTTTTGAAGGATTTGTGGAAGTAAGAGAACTTCCTAAGGGGTTTGCACATTAACGTATAAGTTATCTACTACAATCTATTCTTTGTTGTGAAAAATATTCCTTCTGAATATAGTCATCCTGTTATCATGGCCAAGATTTATACAATGGATCTTGGAATTTTTTTGGATGGAGATGGCTATGAAAAGTTATGTCTAGTTATGTTGAATTGAGTTGGATATTGAAAAAACAAGAATTTGATCTGCCTAATTTGTCAAAACCACCTACTATTTCAGGCAAAAAGAAATAATAAAAAAAAACCTTAACATATTCATGGATACTAATTTTTTCAGGGTCAAACTGGAAACAAAAATATTTTGACTCCTGAAAATAGTCTACCCGATAAGCACATCCAAATGGTAATAATTAATAGTTACTCAAGGTTAGCCATATCATATTAGCTTTTTCTGTGTAAGCATCTATATGTGATGATGAAATGTCCTCTCAATTGAACTTGGTGATTTTAAAACATTTACTAACATATTTATGTGTAATATTGAATTACAAAGAGAAGAAGAATCACAGAAAAAGATTTTCTATCTGCTGGTTTGCTTCCCAAATGGCTGTACATGGCAGATTGGTATCAGAAGCCTGAAACTTCATCTTTGTTCCTACGTGGGTAGCTGGAGCCAAAGCCCCTGGCCCATCTTCCACTGTTTTGCCAGACATATAAGCAGAGAGCCAGATTAGAAATAGTGCAGCATGAACTTGAAATGACCATCATAAAGTAATCAGGAATCTCAGGCAGTGGTTTGACTGATTTAATCTGTTGCATGATTATGCAAGCCTCAGAATTAAGGATTCTATAATAGTTGATTGGTCTTACAAGATGGTGTCCAATAGGAACAGACAATCTTCATCCCTCATCAGTTACTTTATTATCTAGCATAGATAACAGTTTTATGTAAATACTTTGGAGAGTTCTTAACTTTCTCTTTGTAATGATAATAGTGTAGAACATGAAATCTCTTTAGGCATAAATCCTTCTTCTCCAGCTATCAATTTGTATAAATGTCATTTAAGGTCCCGGCACGGTGGCGCGGTGGCGCAAGTGGTTAAGGTCCTCGCCTTGCACGCCCGGGATCCCATATGGGCGCCAGTTCTATCCCGGCAGCCCTGCTTCCCTTCCAGCTCCCTGCCTGTGGCCTGGGAAAGCAGTCGAGGACGGCCCAAAGCTTTGGGACCCTGCACCCGCGTGGGAGACCCGGAAGAGGCTCCTGGCTTCGGATCGGCATAGCATCGGCCGTTGAGCTCACTTGGGGAGTGAATCTTCAGACGGAAGATCTTCCTCTCTGTCTCTCCTCTCTGTATATCCGCCTTTCCAATAAAAAAATAATAAAAATAAATCTTAAAAAAAAAATAAATAAACGTCATTTAAAAATTCTTCACAAATATTAATTCTCTCATTTGAAAAATGTGCCCAATAACAATATCTACATTATAGAATTGGAGTCAAAATAACATAATCAATTTGTGATATCAGATATGCTTTTAATATCCAATAAATATTAGAGGGTAATGTTTTCACTCAGATCTTGTTGAGAATGTACATAACAAACAAAAGTGTATCCTGGTTACGCTATGGTCTGAGTTTACTATTTCATTATTTATATAACAAGATATAGTACCTTTTTAGATCCTGTGAAGCTAGATTAAGGCAAGTGCCTATTAATCTAATTGAGATTATTGGCTTTTTCCATCTTGTAAAACTGACTTTGTCTTTTGAACTCATTTGAACCTCAAGGTGAAAGCTGAAGTAATTCTGGGGCCTCCAAAATGATGAAGTAGGGATAGCTATTAATCCTGGACCTACTTGGAAAACACATAACTCTTAGGGCTCTAACAATGAGGAATATTGCCACGAAGTGTATGAAAACGTAGAATATAAGCATAATGGGACAGGAAATATTTTCTCATACCATTTTGAATCCCATACAGAATCCCATACAGAAACTTAAATTTCTTAGCTTATACTTAAATAACAGACTGATGGAATTATAATTCCTTATGAAGGACTATGCTATTGTGATGATAGGGAGAAAATCAGTTTCGGGGTGGGGATTGGGAGGTGGGAATCCAGGACTTTACAGAATTGTATCATAAAAATTCAAACATTTAAATGAAAATGAAAATAATAAATTTTAAAAAGGAAAGGAGAAAAAAAGAAGTGAAGAATATTTACCCCAAAAATTGTTACATGTGACTAACTTCTGTTCTAGTGTCAATTGGTCTATAGCGTATTTGCAACTGTCCGTATAATGGGTTCACAAAGAAATGTCCTGATGAAGTCCAGGAGGCTAAAAGGAAGAAGAGCAAGTTCAAAGATAAATACGCATGTGAAGGGGCAAAGAGATGTCAAAACAGAACAGCTGTGATGACTTCCTGGGTGAACTTTCATGTTAAGGTCTACGTTTAATAACACAGTTGGGAGGAAATCCTCACTGGATCACTGCATACAGCCACGTGAAGCATAGATTTAAGCAAAATGTAATCACCAGGAACTAGTCTCGCATGAGAACCGATAGACATTAAATAACCAGACATTTCTTTGAAGAGCACAAATGTTGGAGTCCCTGGTAGCAATCACAGGTCCTTTGATCAGGACAAATTCTACCTTGTCTGGCAAGGACAACACTACTTTGCATTTGTGCAGTTCTAAGTCTCTTCATTCACATGGAGTTTTTGAATACCTGCTTCAGTTGCCAGTGTTCACTGTGACTGGAAACAGAAGTAACTATTCAGGAAGACCATTATTATGATAGAAACACAGTACTGCTTGCTGTTTGATAGCTTCAGAGCCCAATGACCTGGTTAGAACCCACCGTGATTCCAGAAATCCCATCTGACTTCTCCAAGATTTCAATCACCATCCATGTTACATCTATCTTACATCTGACCTGTAAAAACACATTGGATGAAACAACATTTATGTAACTTTATTCCTCATCTGAAGGAAAAAAAATAGATCCCTACAACATACCTGATAGCAGCAAAAAATGTGCCTTATGATAGCTTGTGGCTTAAGAGAGGGGCAGGACAAATTTGCACAGAGCAATATCACAGGGAGCAAGCAGTAAGCTTTGGTTCTACCCTGAGTCTTTTCCAAATGCAGTGTGTTTTTGTTTGTTTGTTTTTAATCTTTGTTTGGGTGTTTGGAGCCAGAGTATTCTTCGTTTAAGAGGAGAGATATAATTATATTAAAATACCTAACAAGCATACTTACAGGCCCGGCGCAGTGCCTAGTGGCTAAAGCTCTCTCCTTGAAAGTGCCCAGGATCCCACATGGGCCCTGGTTCTAATCCCAGCAGCCACACTTCCCATCTAGCCCCCTGCTTGTGGCCTGGGAAAGCAGTCGAAGACAGCCCCAATGCCTAGGGACCCTGCACCTGCCTTGGAGACTCTGGAAGAGCTCATGGCTTCTGGCTCCTGGCTTCAGATTGGGGCAGCATCGGCCACTGCAATCACTTAGGGAGTGAGGACTTTAGCTGCTAGGCTACTGCACCTGACCCAAAATAAGTGGATCTTAAAGGTAAAGAATAAATACATTTTAAAAGGGAAATAATTTTGATAGAGACACAAATAAGCTAATTGGTTGGAAAAGTTAAATCTGGTTGCTTTGGAAGTAAAATCTACTTCACATTTCATAATGTAAGAAATATTTCCCAGAGAAATAATACTTCAAATCAAACCATACATGGTTTTGAAATAAATATGAAAATATGAAAAGCATTTTCAACATAAAACCATTATCCTGGGAAGATTTATTGAAGTGGCCATCTGTTTATTTTCCTAACCATTCTCAGTCAAATTGGACACCTATGAATAATAGGATGATTTGACATGTTTTGGTTTACTTATCCCAAATGAGCGAATTAATTTTCCAGGATAGAATACATCTTTCTTTAAAAACAGCGAATGTTCTTTTTAAAAACAAAATTACAGCACAAGCTAAACAAGTAGAACTAACAATAGAATCACTGATATAACAAAATGGCTTCTAGTGTCTTAATCTATGTGAATTCATTATGTTATGTTTATAGTTATTTATAGTTACAAAAGGCAGGAATAGGCTTCTGCTGCGTCCTGTGCTATCCCAGCCATGACTATCAATCTATGCACAGAGCATATGACAAAAAACCTATCCATCTCATCTGTTCTTGTTTCCGATAAAATTGTAATATTACATTTGAAAAGCATTTACCAATAATTGTAAGGGTACTTAGATGCTGACAGTGCTACAGTAACAATTATTGCAATGAAGATTGAATTTAGAAGTTTTCCAAATATTTAAAAATTCTAATTCTCAAATTATATTTTGACTTATACACATTTATTTTCCTGAGAAGATGACAAGGGTTAAGGAAATTGATTTCAAGCATAACACGGTAATGCAATACAAAAAAAAACTACTGTAGAGGGAATTAAAATGAAATCTGAAGTTTAAGGAGTAAAAGGGTGATGTACAATTTCCAACTATTATGCAGGACCTTGTCCATGTATTTGAAAAGGATAACAGTAATTATCAAATCGTTGTGACATATTAAATTGAATATGTTAAAAAAATAATGAAACAGATTTTGCTTTACAGCTTGTATTCAAATATAAAAGTTTAATTATTAACCTAAAAATATACTTGAGGTTACTTATTCTAAAATGTAGGGCTATGTGAAAGAAAATGGAAAAACACCTAACACTTCGTGTCATGCAGAGATTGTAAAACCGTTTCCTTTGGAATTTGGAATCACTTACCGCTGTCCAGGAAAGTTAGGTTACTTTGGAGGCACTTGCCCGCCTGCTGTGCTCCCATCCTTGCCTCCAGGGGGATAGGGACTGGTAAGACTTTCATTTCTCTTCACCTCAGGCAAAGTAACAGTGGCTTCAAAGCGGCAACTGGAATAGTTGAATATGGAGATTCAGAACTTAATGTCTGAACCCTTGAGGCAATGTCTGAATGTGTGAAGCTACAGCTGGTGCTATTCTACTTGGCAGAACAGCACAGTGAAAGGGCCGAGTTAGGAGTGAGCCACGTTTCCAAAGAATACAAGTATTGGTAGGCACTTCCCAGTCTTGAGTTACACCTTCCCCACCACAATGATATATCCAAAAGGCAAGGTATTTTTGGCTTCTATTTAGTTGGTTCTAACACCCTACATCCTTCAAAAAACAAAAAAACTATGCATATAAACTGTAGATGAATTAATGGAACCCTAATCTTTTAAAGGTATCAGTCTAGTTGCTTAACCAG
Organism: Ochotona curzoniae; assembly: GCF_017591425.1. Lineage (NCBI taxonomy): Eukaryota > Metazoa > Chordata > Mammalia > Lagomorpha > Ochotonidae > Ochotona > Ochotona curzoniae. The sequence goes on from NW_024465369.1 coordinate 26,730,495, forward strand.
TTCTTAGGGAACCATGTCAGTGGATCCACAAGTCTTTTCCAGCTGCTCTTGTTTGACATCCCTGAGGTTTCATGTGTGAAGCGTACTCCAGCTGTGAACCTCGCACCCTGATTTCTGTCCTGGATGTTTTGGCCATCTGTGCCTCTTTAGTGTCCAAGTGCTGAGCTGGTCCTGTCCCTTGGAGTTCTGACAGGGGCTGAGCTGCAGTGCCTACAGCACCTATACAAGTGGAATTTCAGTCATTTAGGAAGCAGGAAGTATTTGTAGGACTGCACTTTCTTACATAATTATGTTTTTTAAATGAGAATATTTGGATAAAGTAGCGATTGCTATTATTTTATTACTTCAAAAAAAGATTAGGTTATTGAAGAGGCAGAAAAACACAAGGGAGAGACTGAGAGAAAGAAATCTACCAATTCTTTTACTGCCCAAATGCCTGCAAAATTATGCCTGGACCAGCCAAATTCAGGAGCCAGGAACGCTATCCAGATGTCCCATGTGGAGGGCAGGGTTCCCATTGTTTGAGTCATTATCTGTTGCCTTCCCAGACCTATTAGCAGAAAGCTAAAATGGAGGCAGAGCATCTGGGCACTCAAATGGGTGCACTGACATGGGTGCAGACATGGCAAGTAGTGGCTGAACTCCCTGTGCTGCGATGCTGGCTCCTTTGTTACTTTTAAAAGGATACATTGAATGTATTTTTTTCCCACTTTCCACCCTGCCTTGATTGCACCTTTTATGAATACTAAAAATAGCACATAGTTGGTGAATACGTCTGGCTAGACATATCTGTAATTGAAATATAGTATGATTCAAGAACATTATGGGCACATACATTCAGTTATGCTAATTAGCTTAAAGGGCATGCATAGCAAGTATAGAAAGGTCTCCATAAATACAACATATGATGTTCCCTTTCTTGTATCCATCTATTCACTTACAAGTTCTTTCAGTACAGGTGTTCAAAAATATAGTGTAGTGGTTGGGATAGAGCACCTGCATTATAAACTTGCCTAGAGAATCTCATGATTTCAGTCCCTTCCCTGCCTCTACTGCTGCTTGGCTGTACTTCTTTGAGAAGTTAATTCACTTCTCTAGGTCTTAGTTTTCCTATCTATAAAATAAGAAAAATCCCCATGTCAGCATGATGGGCCATTGTTGAGTCTAAGTGGTAGAAGAGATTTACGGGAGTGATGATACTGACAGCCAAAGTATAATGTTAATTGAGCATAACACTTTTAATAGCATTAATAACAACTACATATAAAATAAAGAGTTTAGCTGTTTAGAAATGTTGAGATAAATATCATTCCATGGTGATTTCATATAAAAAGTAATATAAATTCTTCCAAAATATGTTGTAATAAATCTGATATGTTAATTCAAAACGTTTTGATTTTAAGCATTATTTTGACTGAAAATATTTGAGCTTAAATATATGCATAATGTTTTTTATGCAAAAAGGAGCTTTTTAACTTCAGGATTTTGGTACCATGTGCATAAAAGATAGGAAATAATGATCTTTTAATGATTATACGTGAAAGAACCAAATATTTTAGGTTTTCATAAAGAATAATTAATTTTGTTCATGATGGTTCTTATTATATCATTTTATGCAATTTATATATATATCATTTTATGCAGAAGGCAGATGACTGTTGGAGGGAAATGGGAAAAGAGAGTGAGAGAGACAGGCACAGAGAGCAGAGAACCTGTACAGCGTTGGTTCTCTTTGCAAACGTCTGCAGGAACCAGGAACTCAATCCAGGGGTCCTGCATGGGTGGCCAGGTGGCAAGGTCTTCAGCTACCTGGATCCTCATCTGAGGCCTTCCTGGGTCTGCAATAGCAAGAAAGAGAAATTGGAAATCAAACCCCGGGGATTCCGACCCAGGGACTTTGTTCTGAGTACAAGGATCCTAATTAGTAGCTTAATCACTGGATTAAACTCTTACCCCCTAACCTTCTTTTTCTTGAAGGCAACTCTTTTGAACTTTTGTATGGCAAGGAAAGCTGTCAGAACAATGCACTGTGAAATTACCACTTTCTGGAATAATGACTACTTTGTTGCCAGTTACTGTAGCAGTGCGGGCAACGCTACTACTAGGAAAAGTTTGAAGACCCTAGTGCAATGTGTTCTGGGAGTTGACTGGTGTACAATAAAGGAAGGTGCAGGGAGAGAGGTACGTAATAAACTAAATCTGTGTGGGGATAAGACATCCACACTGCAAATTCAAAGATCACACATGTCCAATGTTTCAGTCGATTTTTTGTTCAAATCGGTGGTTCTTTCTGTCTTGTTAAACATGGCTATAATGTCCTCACTATATCACCACATCTTTCTAGAGGCTTGCTATTTGTCATTTTAGCACCATCTCTAAAATGAACTCTAAAATACTAGAGAAACTGCCCAACAGTTTTCTTGGAAATGCAAGAGTGACACCATTCATACTAAGCCACGCTGGCCTAACAGGTGCTTTACTGTATCAAGAGACTTCCAGAGAAATGCGAAACAGCCACAGCCATGGCAGGGAAATTGGGTTATTTGATGGAATTTCATGTACCACCTGCTTTTCCAAAGCACTGATTTCCTTAATATATAATCTTCCATTTATTGAAAAGGTATATTTTCCTCAATAACAAAGAAAAAATTTTCTTCTCTCCCAAAATTCATGGTAATTTTACAGGCTCACTGTATCAGTCTTTGGAGATGACCAGTGGGGGCATGGCAGGGACAGACATGTCCTAATTCAAAAACATTTTTTTTATTTTTAAAGATTTATTTTTAAAAAATTTTACTATATGAAAGGCAGAGTTAAAGAGACAAAGAAATAGAGATTGAGGGTGCTGGGGTGAGGAGAGGAAGCGCCTGTGCTTTCTCAGGCCATAGCAGAGAGCTGGATCAGCAGTGGAACAGCTAAGACGCAAACCGGCACCGGTACGGGATGCCAGAGCCCTAGACATGGGAAGTCACAGTGCCTGCCCCCAGGCTGAGAATTGCATTGTCTAAAAGGGTGGCAGCTTTCTGAAGCTGCTCCTTTCAATCTTAGGACTTTCTTTCTGAAAACCCTATGGTTTTACATCCAGGGGCAGATCAACCCTGCTGAGAAAAATCCAGTGGCATTCAGCATGAAAAGAGCCAATCAAAGCACTGAGCAAGTCTCATCAAACTGAAATCTGATCATGCTTTCTAAAAAGTACAGCATTTAGTAAGCCTTTTGCTTTTTGTCACAGACATAGCACTCCCTCCCTCTCTCTCTCACACACACACACACACCAAAAAATGCCTTTTTTGCTTTCATTACTAGAGTTTAAAAGAAACGCTGTGTCAGTGTTTTGATGCATCCAGGGACTGAATGTAAACAACGTGGTACAACTCTAGAACCTGCCATCATAAAATATTTTAAGAGGCAGAACAGAATAAAATAAAATAAAAATGTCTTTTTATGTGATATCTCAGAGTAATTCAGGATTTATGGTACCTTAACCTTTAGAATCCAAAATATTAAGCTATGTTTCTTAGAGATAATAACTCGGTTGTCCCTCACTTATGTGTCTTAGATAAAAGCCTACTGCCACAGAATCCATGAATGCTCAAATACCCTTGCGGGCCTTTAGTAGTAAATCTTATGGAATAGCTTATGGCCAATGTAATGGCCCACAGTAGCCTGCGAATATCATGAATTCTAATAATACTTACATCAGTAGAAACATGAAGTAATGTCTCCATTGTAATTAAATGATGTATTTAGAGCAGTGGACTAAATGGTCCCCTAGTGTGTTGGTGATATATTCTAATAGTCTTCTCTTTACAGCCCCACACGGTAATATTCATGCTTTATTCTGGAGGGCTTTGCTTCTGACTGAACATTTGAATTGCAACATTAAGTGGTAAAGTGGATTACAGTGAGTCCCCATGAATATGGATCCTGATCAAGAAACTAAGTGCTTAAAAAAATAAAATGTTACTATTTAAATAGAGTGATTACAAAAACATTTTTATATGGAGGAATGTCGGCAGTCTTCACCTCACCTTTTATTTTATGTCCCAGAAGCAGAACACATTTGCCACAATTAAAAATACAGCAGGGTGAGACATCAGAACCTAAATCACTATAATTTCTACTCTGCTGATTGAATTTAATTTGGGCTGTTTGAGGTACAAATTAGTTTGATAATAATTACATTATTCCATTTTAAAAACATGTTCATTTTAAAGATTGTAGCCAACCAGAGAGCATATATTTAAAAAGAATATCTCCGTTGCCAGGGCAAGAAGCAAGCCATCCTGCCGTTGGTTAGTTAAAAGTGTCACATTGTGAATTTTCATTCTTTATTTTCCCTTGAATCAGTCACTAAAGCAGTAGCTGGAGGCGTTAGGAGCCCACGGCAAAGCAGAGGGCAATCAGGGCTGTACAGTCTATCCAGTGGGTAAGAAGAAATAAATATCCTATCGTATATGGTAATTGAATTAGACACTGCACTTGTATACAACATGCGCAGAAAAAAGTTTATATATTTATTTGACTAAATGAAATACCCTAAGATTATTTTCTTTGATTTATTGAATTGTGTATTTTCAGTGTTCCTCAGCACAGGGAACATTTTCCACCACTGCTGATTCTTACTCTCTTCAATGAGCGTGGATTTTGATGATGAAGTACTGAGTATATAAACAGCTGTCTTTTCTACTTGACTGAGTTAGCATTGACATTTGGGCTTGTCTGCTGTATATGTGTTTACTTGTGTGAGGCATCTATTTGAGCATGCATTTGTCTAGTTAAGGTACCAGGGCTTTAAATTCACGGGGTACTTATAAAAGCAACAGCATGTCACAGAAATTACATATGTGATGGCATTTGTTGCTCAGTTGTTTTACGTTCAACAGCGATAGGCACTATTTACTTTCTAAACCTATCTTCTCTGTGTACTACACGTGGGTGCCTGTCACAAGTCCAGAAGCTTAAACAATACGCCCTTGTTTTCACCACAGAACTTTGCTCTTGTAGGATAACTGTTGGCTTGAGTAAATTTACATTAACCTTCTTTAAGAAAAAAAAAAAGAAAATTACTTATTAAAAAGTGCAAAATTTCTGTTATGGTCTCAAGGTTCCGCATAAAGGCAAGGAGAGTTGTCCATTTGGGTTGTGCTAAAACAAAAACAGAAAGTGTATTGCCGTAGAAGAAAATCCAGTCCTCAGGAACGTGGAGACTCTGGTCATACACAGCACTGTAGCTAAATAAAGAGCTCTTTCTTTGGACAGTTTAGACATGGCTTTGGTTGGCAAGCTAATTCTTTGAGTACCACCCTTGAAAATCATGCTAATGAGGCTCTTCACTCCATCAAGTAGGATTGTGGACCTTTTTGTCTGCATCATTAAGGCCCCAAATTGCCCCATTAGTAAGGCCTCAAATTGCCCCGCAGGGTCAATATTTAATGCAGGTGAGCTTAGGTTAACTACCCTCAGAACCCTCTGGACAACAAACAACGTGGAGTACCTGTTAACAGGGAAATTCATTCTCTCCCTAAATTTCCTTTGTAAAACACTGATTTCCATATTGGAATTAGGGTTTAAATCCATTTGGGGAAATACAAATTAGGCTTATTTTATGTTGCTGATTGTGAAGGAGTAAATTTTGTCATGGGATACACGCATTTTCCTATCAGGTGCTCCTTTCAATAGTTCATATTTACATCTGTCAAGTGGAGGTACCTGAATACCCGTTCAGTCAGCTTGGGAAGATTCCACTTTCAAATGAAGAGAAAAGTCGTAGGAAACACCAAAGGCAAACTCAATCCACAGAAAATTCTTAATAGAGTTTGTTGTTGTTGTTCGGCAAGATTTTTTTTTAGCAATGTAATGCCTATCTTTATTAATTATTGAGTTAAAAATTCATGAAAAGCTAGGATCATAAACGGTAATCTGAATGTGTTCCAACTTAAAATTCAGAATTGGATTCCAGGCTATTTTAGCATTGAGATAATACGCAGGTCCCAAAGGTTGGGCACATTCAAAAACATAAATATCAACATTTTCTTACTCATTAAAATTTGAAATGGGAGGGAAACGCAAAATGAGTTTCCCTGTATCTGTGTTGTCCGATTGGCTTCCTGAGTACTGGTTAATACTCTGTTGCTGCTAGTTATCTCCAGAGACCCTGTGCGCTGGGAGGAGGGAGGGGCGCGGGTGGTGGAGAGGGGAAGCAGCAATTATCTCCCTGAGCATGCTCAGCAGAATCCACTGGTGATGTCAGGACATGAACCCTTTCATACGCAGCAACTGGAAGACGAGAGCACAGGTTACAGTTTCCAGCCGGTATGTGAAACAGAAACCTCGAGATTCTATTCCACATCTACGAGGAGATAACATTTATGTCTAGCGTGTTAAGGTTAATTTCCATGCATTTAGGGCCCCTGAAATCCTCATCACCTCTGCGGCTCTTACCTGCAAAGTCAGTTTTGCTACTGAATGGGGCTCAATTAAGAAGTGCTTGCTGGTGTCCTTCCAGCAATGTCTTGTGAGTTTGAACAGTTTTAGTGAAATAAATGTAACAAGGAAAAATGAATTGTCTTTAGCCTCTATTCAGCCAAAATTAGCCTCCGTGGATACTGGCTCACAAAAGCACCACGGGCCTCTGGCTGTGCTCTGTAGCTGTGAAATAGAATCAAGATTCCATTAGGCATCCCAAGCTGCCTCCTTCTCCGGGGCACACAATAAAAATGACAACAGGGGATTGTCCCTCAGCAAGTCTAACAAGGGGGTGGGTTCTTTTCTAGATGACTAGATGTCTGTTTGGCTGAGGGAGAAATTTAAAGGGGCCATGGGCCAAATTTTCTGCAATTCTTTGGCTAAAATGTTTGTTTCTAAGGTCATCTTCAGAAAGACCTTGAATTCTACATCTTTTGGTACTTTAGAAGCCATGGTGTTTTCACTCGTTTGAAGACTTTGTGTGCTGACAGAACTAAAAGACTATGTGTAGTTGAGATGCTAGCATTTTCTGTAGTAAATATCAGAAACATTTTATTTAGCTGTTAGAGAAGCATTAGTCTCAGGAATAAGGATTTCCCTATGATCAAGAAAAAAAAAATCTATGTTGAAGACAGTTTTTGTTTTGTTTTGTTTTGCTTTGCTTTTTTTTCAGAACTTATTTTGAGCAAGAACCTCCAGTGGATAAATTTATGTAGACGACCATGTCTTAAAGGAAACACAAAAGGCATGAGGTCTTATTGCTTTGGGTTAAAATACCCTTGCATGTCACTATGGCCCACACCTAGACCTTGGTCATGCGTCCTGCTGTTGAGGGTCCTCAGGCTGTCTATGTTAAAGAGGCCACCAAGAAGCTATGATCTTGCAAAAATTCTTTTTCCATAAAACACCAATCAATTTCGCAATTTCTTTTCTAGATCAAAAGTACAAAAGGCATAGAACATTTTCTTGCCCTAAGGGAAAATGTAAAATAACTTGTTCAGTCCTTACATAAATTTGATTCAATATTTTTTCTTTTTAGTTGGCACAGTAAGTAAATTTTTGTATCTCCATGGTGCCATGGAACAAATTTTAATATAGATTCTCAATGAGTTTCAGAAAATTACAGTTCATTAGCCATTTCTAGTAACCATACTGTAGTCACATGGAGCTATAAATGTATATTTCATGGCCACTTCTCCTACTTCAATCAGAATTACTGGCAGGAAGTAATATTATATAATCCACTATGTCAATTACTAATGGTAGTGGGAAGTAAATCATGTTTTCATTATTGAATTGCTAATACTTAGAGGTTGTAATACTCCATATATTAAGTCTTTAATAAGCAATTATTTATGGGTTCACTTACTGGATGTCACATTTCTTCAACCTAGCAGAAGTTTTATTCAGTAATTCTTTCTGAAGAGTTCATTCATTGATACTCTAGTTGTATAGGGCTACCCAAATGAATATATGCATGTTTGTTATGTAAGTTAAGTTGAAAATAAAATGTAGAATACTGAAAATATGAATTGCCTTTTGTAAAATATTCTAAGAGAAAAGACAATATAATTTTATACCGATGCCATTGACGCCATTGTCCGAAACAAACAAATTCATGGAGAGAAAATCTAAGTTCCAGGACAAAAGTTTAACTTAGTGCTTAAAACACTCTATTCTTCATCAAAGTCTCTAAGTTTAACTCCCGTCTCTGGTCCTGATGCTGGGTTCCTGCCAGGGCAGGTCTTGGGGAGGAGCTATGATGGATCAAGTAGTGAGGTTTCTGCCATGCATGGGAGTTGTTTTCTGACACGTGGCTTGGGGGAATGAGTTAGTGAGTTGGAGCACTCTGTGTTTCTCTTTCACAAATAAGTAAATAATAAAAACAGCACCCAATCTCTAAATTCTAAAATCGGCCTTACTGCTCACTAATTATTGTGTGATTTCAAGAAACATGACAAAGATCTTTGGAATTCAATATCCATATTTGTAAAATTAATATATTTTCCTATGGAATAGTTTTCATAGTTATTTTCAAATGAAAGCATTTTTAAAAAAAAAAAATAACATCAGTACAGTAGAACATTTAAATCCTCAAATTACTAACATCTTTGCTTTCAGTGATAAAATAGTGGGTTAACTGCAATTCTTCAGGACATTGTTAAGTGCAGAACATACGCACATTTGTTATTTTTTAACATTTGATATTGGCCTTAAAAGGTTATTCTGAAGCTAAGATGAAAGGAAACCCTAATATCTTCCAATTGCTTACTTGTTTGTGTTGTTTATTATACTGTTCCTAAAAAAGACTGCTGTACTTTTGACTACAAAATATTCTGGTACTTTAAAGAAATTGTACTGAGTTTTAATGTTTCTGTAACAATAATGTCCTATGGTATTTTGTGAGTATGGAACTAAGATTTAAGGTCACGATGCTAATATAACTAATATGATACTCATATAACTCATATATTCAATATGCATGGAAATACGCAGATGTATTTTAGATTGCCTACTGCCGCTTACAAACATCACAACAGTGCTATTTCTTTACCTTACTCAGAGAAAGTTCATTTAAAGTGACAAAGAAAGATCACCTGTGAAAATTCTTCATGATTTTGGTTTTTATTGAACTCTCCAAATTGACTTAAGTAATTTCAGTGTTCAGTAGACACTTTCTATTTGTAAATACCTGAACCCATCTAGGCACCAAGTCCAAAAACAGGCAGATATTTTAAATTAACTTTTCTGAGGGTGGGGGTAAATGGAGAAGGGAGCATTAGAGTCAAGTTTGCAAATTAAACATGGCGATTAAGCCAGGTGTTTCCATTTGCCAAAGAAAATTTAAAATGAAGAAATATGCCTACGTTGAAAGCCATTAAGTCAACATTTTCTGCTTTTAGTAATCAGTGGACTTAGGGAAATAGGAGAATACCTAAGCAGCCCTGAATCTGAGGTCTGTAACTGGCTATCTCTTTGTTCTGAGTAGCTGGATTCTAAAATGTTACCTGAGGTATCACATGACACGTGCACTCCATGCAACTGTAAGACCTGTTTCAGCCCAGAGAACCAAAGGGAAACAAATGCAACTGTTGGCCACGTTGGCTGTGCAGAGCATCAGGGAAGGAGAACAAGGGAAAAGAAAGAGGAAAAACAAAAACTACGAACAATGATAAAAGTCACACTCAAGCAGAATAGGTAAATACACAGATGTACAGTTCTATGAATAAACAAAAATTATTACATTGTATACTTCACGTGTATATGGGTGAATCATATGTTATATGATTAAAACTCAATAAAGCTCTATTATTTTTATTTTTATATATCTTTTTTAATTTGAATTTTTGACTCATGTGGTACAGTTTCATATAGACTGGGATTTCCCCCAAGCTCCCACCCTCCGACAGCTTTTCCCCATTTTACTACAATCGTATAAAGAGTCCTACTCGTTGAACCTGTAGACAGAAATGGGAAACAAAAGCAATGAGGAAAGGAAGAGACAGCAAAACAGAGGGTCATGAATAGCAGGAAAGAATAAAATGAAAGTTAACTAAATAAATGTTACAGTTCCCAATAAATTACCAAATCAAATTTTAAGAAGGGAGAAACCCAGGCAACAAATCCGCAAATATGATGTGGATTTACTCCAGATAAAGCTGTTTAAGATATTACCACACAGTGATTTTAATATAGGGTGGGCTTAGGATATTTAAAGGTATATAAAAATGAATAATTCTTTCCTTATAACTTAGGGAGGCTAGAGCAAGTTTACGTCTTTACACATGAGCACTTGATTAATTTAACATGCTTAACTATTACTGAGCTACTTGCCAGTATTGAAACAATTAGTTGGTGCCATTCAGCAAATATATATGTATTTTCCATTGTGGAATATGGCCATTCATTTGAATCCTGCTGGTTGTTTTTAAGTTCCCTTGCTAAAAAAAAAAAAAAAAAAAAAAAAAAAAACAAACAAAAAAAACACCTTGGAAAAACATGTTTAGAGCTTCCTAATTTTTTTCTTTTAGATTTTTTTTAAAAAAAAATTTATTTGAAAGGCAGATACAGAGACAGGTACAGATACAGAGAGAAATATCTTCATGCACTAGTTCACTCCCCAAATAGCTGCAATGGCTGGAGATGAACCAATTCGAAGCCAGGAGCCAGGAGCTTCTTCCAGGTCTCCCACACAGGTGCAGGATCTCAAGGCTTTGGGTCATTCTCAACTGCTTTCCCAGGCCACAAGTAGGGAGCTGGATGGGAAGTGGAGCGGTTGAGACTAGAACCGGCATTCATAAGGGATCCTGGCTGATGCACGGTGAGGAGCATACTGGACTCCCTCATTTTCCCTGATACAGTTAACAGAAATTAGACCATGTCTAACTTCAAGAATGAAAGCAACCAAACAGTTAAAGTCCAGAAACAGTGGGGCCACCATGATAAGGCAGGAGGTTAAGCTTCAGCTTAGGATACCAGCACAAGTTTGAGTCATGTTTCCTTTGTTTATGCTTCTGTTCCCAGCTACTATTCCTGGAAAATCAGCAGGAGATGGTCCAAACATCTGCACCCTTTTCACCCATGTTGGAGTCCCATGTGGAAGCCCCTGATTTTAGCCCCTTTTTGTTATGGTCTTTCTGGGAGAGTGCACCAGTGGATGAGTGGAGGGGATCCCTCTCTCATGCTCACTTTCTCTTTCTCTCTCCCTCTCTCTCTCGCCCACTCTCTCAGTCTGCATCTGTGCATCTGAAGTTCTGCCTTTCAACTAAATAGGTAAAACAAATCTTAACAACAGCAAAAATACGTGAGTATGCTCTCTTTTCTTTTGAGCGCCTGACTCAGTGTTTAAAGCACGAGTTTTCAAATGAACTCGGAAGCCTTCACAGAGGAGAGGGTTTGGGTTTAGCTTTTTGGAGCACATATTATGGGTTAGAAAGATACATATAAACCATTAAAGAAATAGATAGGACAATGAGGAATTTGATTTGGCCTAAAATCAAAGGCCTATCAGATTGCATATAATATAATCCAGAGGTTCATATGGCCTTATTGTGGTCAACCTTGAAGGTGATTTTTAGTTCATCTGATATAGCTATTTTCAAGTCAAGTTTATCTTCAGAACCATCTGTTCAAATAAAACTATAAGTTACTCAAAATGAAAACATATCAGAACCCCACTGTTCAGCATTAATAAAAATGTCCAGGTACCCATTCTCCCTTGTAGCATCTTCAAGAAAACTCTAAGATCTAGAGCAAAACAATAAAAAAAAAAAATCCACAAAATTTCAACTTCGGTTTCCAGATGCTCCACTTCCAATCCACCTCTCTGCTTATGGCCTGGGAAAGTGACAGAGGGGGGAGGGCTGAAGTCCTTGTGCTGCTGTGCCCACATGTTAGACTAGAAAGACGCTCCTGGCTCCTGACATCAGATCTGCTTGGCTCTGGCTGCTACAGCCACTTGAGGAGTGAACCAGCAGCTGAAAGCTCTCTGTCCATATCACTCCTCTCTCTGTAACTTTGCCTTTCTAATAAAAATAAGTATAAAAATAAAAACAAATAGTTTCAGAAAATAATTGCCACAGTCATAAATATGTACAAAATGGCTACTAAATGATATTATGCTTATAGAAGAAAATAACTATTCCGAGTATAGAAATAATTTTTTAAAGACTTATTTATTTTCATTGGAAAGGCAGATTTACAGAGAGAAAGAAAAGACAAAGAGGAAGATCTGGTGCTGCAAGGTTGGAGCTGAGCCTCTCTGAAGCCAGGAGCCAGGAGCTTCTTCCGGGTCCCCATGTGAGTGCAGGGTTCGAAGGCTTTGGGTCATCCTCGACTACTTTCCCAGGTCCTTGAGCATCCTTGCAAAGAGGGTGCTTGATTCGTGAGCCCCAGGGGTGGTGAGAGCCAGGTCCATGAGCCTTGGGGTTTAATGTTCCTATGGTGTCTGGGTCACCTGGCCAAAGTCCTTGGGCCCACCTGTGTGGTGGGTGTTGGATCTCTTTGTCCCAAGGGTGGGGTTCCAGCAGGTCCTGGGTTGAAGAGCCCAGCGTTTTGGACCCACTTGCACAGTGGATAACCTGTTTGAGAATCTCAGGTTCTGAGGGCCGAATTGGGCTTGGGTCGCCCATCGCAGTTTTTTGGGCCACCTGCAGAGCCCTAGGGTTGGAGGTCCAGCTTGGGGAATTGGTGCCCCTCAGTGTAAAGGATGGAGTGCTGGACGGCAGACCATGCTGCATGTAGAGGACATGGGAGTTCATTGAAGCCTGCAGAGGGCATCATTTACCATAACAGAGAATAGAGAACAGAACATATGGACAACTACCATAGGCAAACGATCAGAGCAAATATCTGGGTGAATGGAGACTCTAAGGTCGACGGTGTTAGCCAATGGACATCAGAGGGATTCCTCATCCATAAATCCAGGAGATCAACAGCATTTCAGAACCAGCACATCCACCTGGGCAGAACCCTCGGAGCATGTGCCACACTGTGACCCTGGGTTGATATCTGGTGGACTTTCCCCATCCTTGGATACTGGGATTGTGGGGAGGCTGTGTATGGCCTGTGTATCCCCCTCCCCCCAGAAATGAGAAGAAGAAATCGAAAGTTTAGAAACAATGATCACACCCATTTTCTTCCTCCCTCCCTCCCTCTCTTTCTTTCTTTCTTTCTTTCTTTCTTTCTTTCTTTCTTTCTTTCTTTCTTTCTTTCTTTCTTTCTCTCTTTCTTTCTTTCTCTCTCTCTCTCTTTCTTTCTTTCTTTCTCTCTCTCTCTTTCTTTCTTTCTTTCTTCTCTTCCTTTCTTTCTCTCTCTCTCTCTTTCTTTCTTCCTTCCTTTCTTTCTTTCTTTCTTTCTTTCTTTCTTTCTTTCTTTCTTTCTTTCTTTCTTTCTTTTTTTTTTAGCATTTATTTATTTTTTATTACAAAGTCAGATATACAGAGAAGAGGAGAGACAGAGAGGAAGATCTTCCGTCCGATGATTCACTCCCCAAGTGAGCGCAACGGACGGTGCTGATCCAAAGCCAGGAGCCAGGAACTTCCTCCAGGTCTCCTACATGGGTGCAGGGTCCCAAAGCATTGGGCCATCCTCGACTGCTTTCCCAGGCCACAAGCAGGGAGCTGGATGGGAAGTGGAGCTGCCGGGATTAGAACCGGCATGTTCAAGGCGAGGACTTTAACCACTAGGCCACGCTGCCGGGCCCACACCCATTTTCCTAAACCTAGATCGTTCCCACACTGATCAACTATGTAAATATTCCCTGATATAATACTAATACTACTACTGCTAATAACAAACCTTAACTTTCTGGTATTTGAAGGTATCATAGCATATCACGTAGAAGGAGAAAAAAATAAATGACAAGTAATAAAAATAAACTAAAATAAAAATAGAAATCCTACTATTACTCATAGACATTTGATATATATAACAGTTAGTTTTCAGTATGCTAATCTCATGGAGATTACATCTTTGTGCTCTATGTATTAATTGTTCCCAGATCAGGGAACTTACGATGTTTGTCTTTGGGGGACTGGTAGATAAGACGGCTTTTCAGGACAAGGGTAAGTTAGAACCTAGTTTCTGCCTCTGTGCATACATAGTAGGTCATAATTTAAATGCAATTTGTAACAAAACTGGAGATTTAATTACTGAGAAGTTGATCGCTATTGGTTGAGATTCTTTTTAAAAATATAACATAACATATTTAATTATCTGTGCTTGTCCTGTCCTCTATCTTCTGCCTGTGAGAGAAGAGGGTTTGTTGAGGATTCACGGCTGTTCTGATTTTCAGGCTGTTGGGGAAAGACTGAGTTGCTAGCAGCTCTAGAGTGAGCACCTACTGTGCGTACAACACGTTGACTGACAGTGGAACTGGAAGTCCACAGGCAATTGAGCCGCTTCAAAAATTCGCTGATGTAACATACATTCAATATCATAGTTTTTTAATTTTTATACTTCGTCTCCTTGGGAATAACAGCCATACAGGCATTATGCTTTAGAAGTACTTTATGTGTGTGCGACTTCACACAGTTCTTAGTATTTTATAGTAAAAATTTTAGGGTTCTTATCTTGTAAGTGGCAAAACTAAGAGTTACAGATTTGTACAATTCCCAAAGGTCACTTGGCTACAGTTATAGCATACACCTTTCGTTCCAAATGCCTAAGACTGTTTTTTGATATTGCCATTTTAAACATAACTAGCAGGTATCTATTTTGCATTTTGAGGGTTGTTTCAGGTATGGCAATAACAGACATAATAATTTCCATGTTATAGAAATAAATGTCTTTTTTTTTTTAAGAAAAGTAAAGCCTTGTTTTATTTCCTGGCTACATTTTTTTATTGCTCTCCCCCGCAAATCTAGCCAAATGAAGCTGAAGCCACAGTAGGAGAGAGGTGAGGAGATCCATTTCACACTTTGTTTGCACTGCGGTTGGCACATAGGGTCAGACAAACGAGAGGCAGCCACAAATCCCCACATTTGACCGCTTGTCCAAAAGGAAGGTGAAAAGGTTTGGTGGGAAAAGTTTGACATTTTATCCCAAAACAAATATTAGAGATTATCTGTGGAATTAAATTATCCATATGTACACAGCCTAGGGAATTAAGTCTATCTGAAATGGTGGATTATTGAAGAAATTGAAACTAAGCCCTTAAGGCACTCCTTTTACCTTTGTTCTCCATATTTTTTTTTACAATGAGCTTTTAGATTATTTTGGCTACTTTGAATGCTGCCTTTCAGTATATTTCTATTCGGAAATGTATTTGTTCACTGCTTCAGCTGGTTTGAACAATTTTTAAAACAGTATTCCCCTGATAGCCCTAGGAGCAGACAAGTATTACTTGAAGGGGAAAAGGAAATTTCTATTAGGTTTGAGAGTCACAAGTGAACAGAAGAAATTTGAGAAGTATGAAATACTCCACAGACTGGAAATCCAAAACCAAAACATGACTAACAAGATTTTTGACAAAATAAAAATCCCAGTGGTTTTTCTCCTTTTTATAACTGATGCTTTTAGTGAACTATTTCTTCTCAATGATGTATATGACCTAAGTATGCATATATGTATCTATGCAATTTTTATTTTATGTTTTTTTTTTGCAAACAGCTACAGATCAGAATAAATATCTGCAAAAGCAATCCAAAAAGAAATAAATGTGACAGTCTCCTTGCCATTTTTTGAAAGTCCAAGAAATTATTTGAGAGAGGGAATTATGTTAAGAATTACATAATGAATTAGGACCATGTCTCTCTTTAAGCTCATTTTGTGTTCTAAAAACTTGGCGGCATACTGCTAACAAACTTAATAATTCAACATGCTTGCGTGATTCTCTGGGTTTGTCAACATGACCCAAAGAGAAGAGAAAACGCCACAGCAGTGTGGGTGAGTGAAGGTTCCACCAGAAGTACTCTTCTTCTCTCTGGAACTTTTTGCTCAGTAGAAATGGAAGATGTGAGGGGAGGCACAGTTAAGCTATTGCCCAGAAAATTTGACACATTTTAAATGTCACAGAGGCTAAAAATAAATTGCCTTCACTTTTATTAATACTACATCTGAGTTTTCCATTGTGAGCATTTTCAGCAGTCACACCTGGCTTTGTTTTGTATTTCAAGCTAATTAAATCATCTAGTGAAATGTTATTTCCCATGCCTGCTTCTATTTCCATGGAAAACTAAACACCATGTCAAATAGTAGCACTTTCTAGCTGTTCATTGTGGGGAGTGCCATGATGTGAGTTTTATATCATGGTCTCTGGATCTTATCTAATATTACTCACATTTTGTCTTTTTAGCTACTGCTGGATAGTAATCTAATGCTTATTAAAGTCTCTGTTACATTCTATGATTGCTTTTCATTCATTTATTGCTTTTCAATTAAAACTTTTTTTCTTTTAACAAAATGCTGTTTGCATAGTTGAGAAGGATGTACACCATGTGGACTTCCAACTAGGGTAGGGAGGGATGAGGTGTGGAGGAAGGTGGATGGGACACATGTTTTAATTTTATTTTTTCCCCTGTGTCTCCTGATAGGGAAGAGATGGGGGCAACTCCTTACTGTCAAACCACACCAGCACCGGGGGATGGGAGACAGTTGTTTGATGACTCCGTAAGATCCTGATGTGGGGAAGAACATTCTGAAGGTGGTATTACAGTGGTTCTACAGCCCTGAGACGTCATCAACTTTGTTACACCAGGTTTGAGAGGAACTTTCCAAGGTTTCTCGGCTGACTAGTCCACCCTAGTGCATCCACAGAGCCAGGAACTTTCTGCAAAGTTCCTGGAGAATGATGTAGCCTGTTCTGCTTTCCTTCCTCTGATAAGGCTCTCGGTGTCCTCTGCTGAACCAGATGAGCTGGATATCATGTCCCCCATATGCTT
Organism: Ochotona curzoniae; assembly: GCF_017591425.1. Taxonomy (NCBI): domain Eukaryota; kingdom Metazoa; phylum Chordata; class Mammalia; order Lagomorpha; family Ochotonidae; genus Ochotona; species Ochotona curzoniae. Next base: position 26,747,345 of record NW_024465369.1, read on the forward strand.
TTGGGCATGCTGTCTGCTGCACAGGCATTAGCAACTGATACACGTATTCCAACGTCAGACCACATATTTTGTGATTTTTTTCCCCTTTGCCTAAGGAATACAGCTATCTAGTTGGGTTACCCCAAGACACCTTACCTGGGTGATTTCAGACTCGATTCTTTTGTGCCCTAGCCAGTGCAAGGTTAAGGTTCATCTGGCACCTGCACCATCCAAGATACATACTGGCAGATACAACTGCCTGATTAGTTCCATCCCTAGCCCCATCTCTCATACAAACTGGTGCATGAACGGTTGGTGAGGTCAATTCTAAGACAATTATATCACTTTACACAAGAACGTGCTTTTTAGAACAAATTCCCAGGTTATGCTAATGTTCCTGGCTTATGGCACCACTGTGAAACTGCTGTAAGTTGCTGGCCACATATAGATTAAATAATTACTCCTTGACTGGAAATAGATTGTGATTAAATAAGAGATGAGTTTCCATGTGTCACATACTATGTTTTCATTTTTGTGAATTCAGTCTGGAAGGCGCAGCAGCAGCAAAGATTATGGAAACCGATGTTAAGAGTATTTTATATATTCTCTGAGAAAGAAATAGTCCAACTTACAAGTCATTTCAAAGGTTACCTAATTTTCAGAGATTGTTCAGAGGAGACTGATTACACGGTGAAAAGATAAGGACAGTAAGACCTTTGAAATCTGGTGTGGCATCATAGCCATTCTAAGACTTCTGATAGAATTTCTACCTCCCCACACCCCAGAGCAGCATAATTTTAATCTGGTGATCCTCTAAGAGGAGACTTTGTTTTACAGGAGCCAAAAACCTTGAATATCTGAACTAAGTTTCTTAGGCTATCTGATAGCTATGACAGTTCTCAGGGTGTTCTGAGAGTCAAGTCAAATGAGACATGACTACACCAAAAGGGTGGAACCATTTCCCATGACGTAGTCAGAATGGAGGAGCTTCCCTGGCCTGTTAAAATAAAATTTTGTGTGCAACTTGCACATAAAAGAAGTGTACTTAAAAAATTCTTAGTCTCTTGGGCCCGGCGCGGTGGCGCAAGTGGCTAAGTCCTCGCCTAGCACGCCCGGGATCCCATATGGGCGCCGGTTCTAATCCCGGCAGCCCCGCTTCCCTTCCAGCTCCCTGCCTGTGGCCTGGGAAAGCAGTCGAGGACGGCCCAAAGCTTTGGGAACCTGCACCCGCGTGGGAGACCCGGAAGAGGCTCCTGGCTTCGGATCGGCATAGTATCGGCCTGTTGCGCTCACTTGGGGAGTGAATCATCGGACGGAAGATCTTCCTCTCTGTCTCTCCTCTCTGTATATCCGCCTTTCCAATGAAAAAATAATAAAAATAAATCTTTAAAAAAAAAAAAAAAATTCTTAGTCTCCTGTTTCATTGAGAAGCATCGTTTTATATTATACTGGACCCTTTTCAGTGCAGTTGTAGTGGCTATGCAAATTTTGCATTAGTGTACTTATATGTTATCTCCCTGTGGTGTGGGAGTGCTGAAGAAAACATGTGAGAATTACAGTCATTAGTAAAGTTTTAAACAGAAAAACAAAGCTAATATGGGAGCTGCAAAATAGAGTACGATGCAATTGTCCCATACATGCTATTTGCAATATCTTGGGAGAACTGGGGCTTCCGAATTAGCTAGTAAGCTTCCCCCTTATATATGAATCCTATAACCAAATGCTAATTTCTATTACAAATTTCCATATAAAATATTTATGTTATGCAAATATTCATGTTCAAATATTTCTTTTAAAATTAATTTAATAAAATATTTGTGTTCTTTTTTCCTTTTTAAGGCTCCAGATTGCTTCTTGTAAAACTATGCAGTGTGGATAGGTCAATTTCAACAGAGGTGAAGAAAATAAAAGATAATTATTGAGAAATAGATGAAGCATTTTGAACACAATTTTAATTCTACTCTCACCAGAAATTGGTAGTTAGCAGAAAAAGCTAAGGAAACAACATGATCTAATATTTTAGATTAGACAGTGAAACTCTAAGATAATTCTCCTGTTTTTATGTTCTGTTTCAAGGAGATACTGTTCATAGAAACTTTAAGATGAAGACCATGAATATAAAAATTGTAATATTCTCAATATGATTAAGCTCTCTGTGATCTAACAGAAAAATCTTTGATGGCAAAAACTTGTTTATTTTAGAGGTGTTTGAATTCCTGGTTTTTCAGAATTATTTTTAATGATTATTTGATTTAGTGTATGATAGAACGAGGATTACCTACCCATCAGTGATCACCCTTTTGCCTTAAATTTGACAATTTTTAAAATAGTTTTTGGCTATATTGATCAGACAGACCACTAGCACAAGCTAGTGTTCCATTTTAAACTTTCCACCATGAACTGTCTGATTTGTGGAATGCATGTTCATCATATATAAAATGAGAAGAAAGTAAATGCCCCAAGTTCTTTCTGCCTCTATAATAATTTTATGTATAATCAAATGCTGTGTAATGCTAACAGATCTTATGCAGAAATACTATGTGAATCCAGACAGTGTAAATTGTAATATGTTCTGGTCACAAATAAATAACTGACATTTTATACTGTATTAGTTTCTATTTGTACTACTTTCAGTGTTCTGGTTTGTTGAGACCTCAAATCTAATTTCCAGTTTTCCATGCTTTTTGTTGTATCTGGCTGTAAGCTCTTAAAATAACATTTCAACTTCCATCCATCTGCCAAACCACCCATTCATATCTCACAGCTGGATCTCTAAGAGCCACTCGTATGTTTTGGCCCAGGTATTCTGGTCCTGTGGGCTGTTGAAGTGGAATGACTTCGGCTTGAAGTAATGTTGCTGCTACAAGTTTGACACAAATCCTGATTGTGCCCACAAGACCTGACAGAGAGCTTTACCTAGGCTGTACTTCCTATTTCACATAGTGGCTATACCAACCGCCACCACACTAAGCCATGTTCTTCCTTAAACCAACAGCTGATTGAACCTTCTCTCTGACAGACAAATCCACTTCCCACTCTCCCACCAATAAATTCATTCTGTTTTCCTCCTACTCCAGGGCAGAAGCCATCTTGCTCACAATTCACAAGTTTAAATTCCAAACCTGCCTTATTGAGACATATCATTGATCACTACTGAAGTATACACCCAACATGCCACCATGCTCAAAGGTTCTTATAGCAGAGCATTAGTGTTCCTCCCCTTACATACAGCTGAGTTTTCTTTATGCTATCAGGGTTCCCTAATGAAAGCAGTTTTGACTTTACTACTTGGTTGGAGTGTTGGTTCTGAAATCCCAGTGCTTCAGCCCAGAATTATTTATTGCTTCTTACGGAGTACATGCTGATCCTTGTAGTAGAGCAGACTGCATCCTCCAGAGTGGGTGGAGAAACGGTAGTTTTTTTCATCTTTTATCCATTTTTAAATTCTTGTTTCACCATTTAGTTCCAAGCCCAAGATCATGTATATAGAGCTTTCTTGCTTACTTTTTCTTGATTCAGCTTTAAGGCACATCCTAAAACATCCCATTTCCCTATCCTACGCAGAGTCGAGTACATCAGACTGGAAATGTTCTGAAAGCAGAGATCTGGTTCATTTTATATTCATATCCCCATCAGGTGGTGCATTTGATCTTTGAGCTCACAAAAACTCTTCTGGATAGGATGAATGACAATACAAATGAATCTTATTTTACATTCATCTTTTATCTAAGCAGCAATAACAGCAATAGGAAGATATTGCTCCAGTTATGAGTACATTCAGAATCTTTGTTTTTGCTTTCAACGAGACATCGGACATTAGTCTCCTCCTCCGTAAAGTGAGGATTATTCTGATCCTTGCCCTAGCCTGCCAAATGGGAAGACGTAAGGGAAAGCAGTACATGATGTCAGTTACTGCTGACCAGGGATTTGTTTCATTCTCCTCTGTCTTAATCATTCTGAATGTTCAGTCCTTGACTTTCAGTGTTTTAATTTCTATATGTCATAGAAGCTAGGAATCTTCAAAAACAATTTCATTTTCATGGTAAGTTACTGAAATAGATTTCACATTTACATTACTACAGGCAAACCTCACTTTATTGTACTTCACAGATGTCACTATTTGCAAATTGAACACTTGTGGCAACTCTGTAAGGCAAGTCTATTCCCATCATTTTTTTCTGAAAGCTCAAATAACTACTAGCATTTTTAAACAATAAACTGTGTCAAATTAAAGGACACACATATATTTATATATAACAGTTTTAGGCATAATGGTATTGCAAACTTCTGCAGCATGGTGTAACTATAGCATGAATATGCATTGGGAAAACAAATAATTCATGTGTTCTGCTTTTTGCAGAAGTTTGTATTGTTTTGTTGCAGGGCTCTACATCTGAACCTGCAATATCTTACAGATAGGTATGGATCTGTAACATTGCTTTTTCACTTATGAGTTATGCAGGCATGAAACATCTTTCCTTCCCCCATCCCCATCCCCATCTGCCGTAATTAGGTGAAGAAGGATCTTACTGAGTAACTTACAATGATATAAAATTTACTTGTATTTTTGATAGCTTACCCTTTAACTATATGCATATATTACTAAGAACAAGTAATTTTATAAAGGCTTATTTATTTATTTTGAAAATCAGAACCCCAGGGAGAGTGAGAGAAAGACAGGACAGAGAAGGATGAGGCTGAGGTTTGCAAAATACAGAATAGATCTTCTATTCACTGGTTCAATTCCTAGATTACTGCAATGGCAGGTGCTAAGCCAAGGCAAACCAGGAGCCCAGAACATCATTTGGATCTCCCACCTAGATTTAAGCTGTCCAAATGCTTGGGTCATCCTCCTCTGCTTTTCCTAGGTCATTAGCAGAGACCTGGGTATAAAGTGGAGCTAAGTGGGATGGGAACTGGTACTAACATGGGATGCTGATATCTTATCTGCTATGCTGAAAATCTGGCCCCAAGAATAAGTAGTTCTTAACAAATTCTGAGTCTGTGTACAGAAAAAGAATACTATCTGAACATATTAATAAATTCTGAGAATTTGATACTTTAAATTATAAGCATACAAAATAAATCCTTTCACCTTACTGACAAATATATTTGATGCCTTATGAACATATAGATAACAGAAGGTAGCAATTTGTAAAATTCTATAGTTCAATGAGGAGCATAAACTTGAGTATATGTAAGCACTATACATAATCCATGATTTTGTGGCTCATGGGATTATCACCTGGAACGCCTACAAGTCATAAAAAGTGCTGGTTAGAGTCCCAGCTACTGCACTTCTGGCCCAGCTCCCTGCTAATGGTCATGGGAAGCATCAGATGATGGCTCAAATATTTGAGTACCCATGTGAAAGACTTTGACAGAGCTCCAAATTCCTGACTTAGGCCAAACTCATGCCCTCTGCCACTGCAGGCATTTCAGGAAAGAACCAGCGAGTGGAAGATCTCCCTCTCTCTACCTTTTCTGTCTTTCCAAAAAATACATAAAATTGTTTTAAAGCGCTATCACTCAAATGTCATCGACTTACCCATTATTAATGTTGAAATATTTGTGATCCAATTTCAATTGCCTAGTTTTCCACATGTTTATCATTTTTGGTTGATTTTAAAATCTTTAAAATGGTCATGTGTATCTAGGAAGGTGTCCTGTCATTACTCCTTGGCTATTGATGACTTAGAAGGTTTTACGAATCAGTCAGTTACTCTGGGCTTCAGGTGTCCTGATTTCAACTGTGATGGTCAATGGTACTGTGGCTGTGCATGTAGAGGCATTAACTTACCAGAAACACATCCTTACATTTACATTTGTTTGACACCTACTTGAGTGGAAGGAAGTCTGAGCAACATCGCTCTCATGTTACAGTTTACAGTGATAAGGCCGATTACGATGGTCATATTAACACTGTAGGAGATACACAAGTACATTCTTGTCCGAATCCAACTTCTCAGCAATTCTTACTACTCATCTAGAAGGATTCCATTCCATACTCTCCAGTTTTCAGCTCATCTGGCATCTGTTTTAGCCACAAAGAACCTGTATTGCAACGTGGCACCTTTCTCAAAACAGCCTTGTGGAAAGACACCTGTAATGGGCAGTTTTTGCTCCAAAGCGCATTCTCTTAAGTTAGTCAAGTCTTTGTTTAGTCTACATTAGGGCTAAGTTACTCTTGTTACCAAATCCTGCTTCTTTCCTCTTCTTTTCTTGAATGGAAGTTGATCCCTAAATAACATCTTACACACCAAAATCTGTTTCAAATCTGTTTCCACAAAGCCCCATTTGTGATAGATATTCTATCCTTAAAATAGTTCTACCTATTCCCTGTGTTTCTAAGCTCGCCAGTGATTCCATTGCCTGAACTATTGCGGGCTACATATCTCCCTAATTCCCCCAAGAAATAAAGTGTTTGCAAGAGCAGAATCCTCTGGTGTTCAGGGCTGCACTTGATGCCTCAATTTCTCAAAGAAACTCTCCTTCCATATGCCTTGGAGAATAATCCTTTCAATGTACTCAGACTGCTGGAAACAAAAACCAGCAAAACAGCTTTCTTCAAGCAATCCGTGCTTCACACTTTGCTTGCAAACTTCCCCTGTTCAAGAAAACCCCAACTATATTAAACAGCTTGGGAAGATTTAATTTGAAGGAACAACATTTAGTTAGGCCAACACACACACACACACACACACACACACACACACACACACACACACACAGCTCAATAAATTATCCTGGGTTTGAAGCATGGAAATATCCTTGCTTTAGAAAGAGAACTACAGCAAAGGGAACAGAGAATGGCCCAGGAACTGAAAGGAAGTGGAAACAATGAGATTGGTATGGAAGGAGTATCTCAGCCAACGAGAGAGCTAAGTGAGCCTGAACCATAGAAGAAGTTATAAAGACAGGGAGGAGGAAAGTGAGTATGTGTGACAAACCAGTGAGAAGTGTCTGCTTTTAGAACTTGAGGTGGGGAAGAGTCAGGGATGACTACAGATTCTATTTAAAACTAATGAAAAGATAATTATTCCATCCACAGAGTCAGAGACAAGAGACTACAGATTTTTTTTGTGGGGGGATGGAAAGGGATTTAGTGGGGGAAAAGAGAGTTAGTGATTATGGGAAAAAAATGAAACAGGTAGAGGTTAAAGTGGGGTTCATAATTCCTCCATTGGAAGTACTGCTTAATCATGCAGACTTGCTTTCTTGAAAAATAGTTCTCAGTGTACCAGTAAAACAACATGGGAAGATACGTTCCCATCATAACCAGCTGTGTGTGAAGGTGGTTGATGACTTCCTAATTCTCCTTGCTCTATAGCTGAAATATGAATGCAGGCCAGATTTAACAGGTAGAAGTTTTTGATGTCAGAAGGGGAATGGTTAAGTGGACAGCACATCTGAGAGCAAGACAAGTAAGCATTGGGATAAGTAGAAGATTGAGAAATAAGTTTCTAGCTATAGGAAAAAAAGAAAACAAACAAAAGAAAAGCCACTAACAAATCTTCTAATGAAGAATACAGACTCATTATTTCTAATTTATCTTCAATTCTCAGAAAAAAAAAACTAATGGATATTCTATTTCATTATCATCTGGGACCAAATTGAGCTATAGGAATGGGGTTCTGCAGTCCTTTTACATCATTGTATTAACAAAGGAGAAAGCTCTTGACCCCAAATGAAAATTTTCCTTCCTGTCATTTAAATACTAGCTATTAGATTTCTACTTCCTGGAATCTTAAATAAAAACTCCACCTTTTTTAAAGAAATACCTATGAAACAATTTTAATTCACAATATGCCTCTAACACTTAACCCATCTAAACACAATCACTACACTTTTCTGAATCGCAAATGTCTGTACAGCAAAAGCATTTGCCATATAAAGGTTATTTTAAATAGATTTTCTGAGAAAGTATAGGACTACTAATAATTTTGGCACTTTAAAACTAATTTTATTGAGCACTTATGTGCCAATTGTCATTTTGTGCGTGACCTTGATTACTCTTGGCTGCTGATTTCCGTTCCTTTAACAATTTTATTTTAACATCTACTTTACAGATAAAAAAATAAACTAAGCAATTTTTAAGTAAGTCTGACAAAGTGGTATTAGGAGCAAAGCCCGACCTTGAGTGCAGGCTCTTCAGTGTGAGAGTACCCATATCGGACATTGGTACCCCAAACACAAGTCTCAACATGTGCACTCAAAGACCATCCGGTATGCTAATTTTCAGGAGACCTTTAAAAAATCCTCATTTTCTTTGATTTTTAATTTTAAAAGCAAATATATTAGATATTTCTTTAGTTAACTTTGTTCTAAAATTTAATGACAAATAGTTCTTGTCTATGATTCACTTGATGCTTGCTTTTTCAGTGCAAACACAGTTCAGAGTTCATGGCATGGAAAAATTTTAGGTAAAATGATATTTAATACTTATGGGAAACTACAATTCTGCATTTTCCAATTAAAATTTTATTTGTAAATTCACCTTAGCTTTTAGAAAATATTTTGTCTTTATTGCAAAGCAAGAATTACAGAGAGGAGAAATAGAGACAAAAAAGTGAAAGATGTTGCATCTGCTAGTTCACTCTCCCAGTGGCCACAGCAGCCAGGACTAAAGCGATGTGATGCTGGAAACCAGGAGCTTTCTCTGTGCCTCCAGAAAGTTGCAATGAGTCCAAGGACTTGAACCATTCTCTGTGGATTCCCCAGGCTCTAAGCAGGGAGCTGGATTGGAAATAGAGCAGCCTTGACAGGAACCTGTGCCCATTTGGGATGCCAGCTCCCCAGGTGGAACCTCAGCCTAAGGCACAGAGCCAGCCACCATGTTTTTTTTTTAATTGCTTTTATCTGGCACATATTTGTGCGCATTTATATGACATGTGAGGTTATAGCACATGTATACGAAGTGTGATGATTGAATCAGGGAACTTTACATTTTCATCTCCAAACATTTGTTGTTTCATAAAAAGGGATTCTATACTATCCATTTCAAAATGATTTGCTTTCTTCATTCTTATATCACTTTGGATCATTAGAAAATGTTAAAAGTAACAAACTTTTAGAATTTACAATTCTATAGCTAACAGACTTTAGTTTAAAATATAAGCTATTATGAAACCATACCTATGAAATATTTGAACAGTTCCTTGATAGGTCTGTAAATTGTAACATTTTGCTGGTTAGGACATGCAATAGTCTAAAATAATAATACACACAGGGAGAATGTTTTGGATCTGGGCACTGAGTTATAATCACAATAGACTGATTTTAGTAAAAAAATAAAAAAAATACAATATCTATGTTTCAAAGACAGATCAAATTAGCCAGTATTACGTCAGGTGACAAAATGAGTGGAATGGAATAATGTTTTCTGTTCCACATAGTTATTAAAGGACCAACGTTGATAAAGATTGTAGAGAGTGGGTGACAGTGGGTAGGGGGTCAGAGGGTGGAGAGGACATGGTGGGAAACACAGAGTATATTGCATGGGAGGTTTAAATAAAGAGGCCAGGCATTGAAGATGTGTGTGTGTGCGTGTGTGTGTATAAAATTTCAACTCACATTCTGTAATGTAGACTTCAGTTATATCTGGAGAGACGTCTTACTACAAGAGAGATTGGAAAGACACTCTGTGTCTAAGGGAAGAGTAAATGAGTGGTTATGTGTTTATTCTAATCTCTATCATAAATAGACGCAAATACCAATGTTCACAGGATGTGACGTATCATTTACTTTTTCTGAGCTTCAATTTTCTGTTAGAAATTTATAGAAAAATAATTCATACATTGTATGTTTATAATAAAGATAAAGTGAGATTGGTCTATGGGGTGTTCAGTTTACTATTCAGCAATAATACTTTCTCAGCAAATGGAAGCCATTTTACTTTTCTGAAAAGAAGATACTCAGGCACCCCTTTTGCAACATTTTTGTGGGAATTTCCAGGGTCACAAACAAGTGATCCAGTATCAGAATCACCGGCCAAATATTTAAAAAAGTAGAAATTATAAAGAGTGTTTAGATTATTGTTTTATGAGAACAATAATAGTTAGCATTTACTGAGTACTAACTTGACAAAGACCTTTATTCAAAGTAAGCTATCTAATATAACATTCTTAGAATGCAAGCATTATTCTCATCCTCATTTTTAGTTAAGGAAACAGAGCTTTAGAGAGTTAAAGTGTTGTGTCTATGTCCACAATCAGAAAAAAATTAAAAGTAAAATTTGATTCGCGGTTCATTTTACTTTTGAGTTCTGGTTCCAGATAACTGAAGAAGAGAGAAGTCAGCATCAGAATTTAGGGCAAATATGCATCACACAAGACGTGAGGGTAAGCACAGAAGTGCACAAATTCATCAGGGGCATGCAGGAGGGCTGTTCCTTTCCTGAGACCAAGGCCAGAGCATGACAAGTTACATTCTAAAGTAGGATTGATCCAGAAGTCCATCTCATAACACATCTCAGCTTGAGTTACAAAAATGCACATATAGTTATACAGCAGTGTCTGAGACTGAATTTGTTACCCCAGGGTGCAACGATGTCAGCTAGGGACAAAGTCTAGCTATGGAAGAAGTAGGTATTTCCCTTTCAAAATCAGGAGGGAGCACGGTTATTGTGTTAACAGACACAGAGAACACACACACACACAGTCTACAAATGCTAAGGGTGCCAATGCAATTGACTTCATTTCCATTTACAATTTGAAATTTTAAAAAATGTACAATAACAACTGCTGCCTAACAGAAACAGACGTCACAAGGATAGGGTATTTGTGATTTGAAGTGTAATAGAAGCTCTGTGGCTAATTGGACCCTGCTGTAACTCTCTTGAGCTGCACTTGAGCTAGATATATCCCCATGGAAAACAGCAATTACCTTCAATCTCCCTGATCTGAAGTAATCCTTGCTACATGCATTCCTCATTGTGAGTGACGAAGCCCACTGTTTGCTGAGTCTTAAACCAAATGATGCTTCACAAGGAAAATTTAAACTTGAGACAGAATTCTTTGGTTCCCAATTTTGAATCTATTTTTTCTCATATATTTTATACATTCCCAAATCAGGTTGAGGTTGGCTACAGACGATGCTGGCGTGTAAAGAGAAGGGTTGAGAAGCTGCTCCGACTCCCATGAGAGAACTCAGTAATGAAACTATGTATTGTCCACCTTATATACTGGATTTGATTTTGTACTATTTGCGCAACTGTGTATGTTTATCTCTCAGCACTGGAGGGCTTCCACTAGCTCTGGGCTGCGGGAACATAGACTATGGGATAAAAAGGAATAGGGCATACACCCACGCTCCAAAAGCTGATGTAATCCTTTTTCTCTTACTGGCTATTGAGTAATATTTGCCATTAGAAACTGTTAGAATAAGCTGATAGTTACAATCTTCAGTGAAAAATAATTGTTTTGATCCCAGGAATAAAGTGAGCGTTATTATTTTTCATTACAATCATTCAAAAGTTTGTGCCTAAAACTTATAGGTTCCAGAGCCTAAAAGAAGAACTTACTAATATTTTTAACGCTGGAAATTACCTTGTTTCAGTAAATCGAAAGATTAATATTTAAGACCTCATAAATTTTGTTCACAGAGCATAACCAAATATTATTATCATAACAAAAACAAAACCCCAACTCAGCAAATTAGTCACCAAAGACCACAAGCAAATTGACATTTTAGTTTCTTAACTAATGGAATCATTTGTCATTTTCCTGAAGCAGTTCATTATAAAAATAAATTAAGAATAAGTAAATTGTAGTCATAGCAATCATGATGAAATTATTAGTAATCGCATTTGCCGGCATGAAAGTTTTAGCGTGCTTCTCATCAGCAGATGTTATTCAAAATAACTTTGGAAATAAGCACTGGTGTAATGTCGAGTTTTAGTTTTTAATTTAAAAAGCATAGCGGAAGTAAGAAAGTTACTAATTAAAAAGAGAAGTGTAGTCCTTCCTTTCAAATGTACCCAAGTGTAACTGTGCAAGTCTAATATTAAAATAAAAAAGGCGAAATCTCTCTACTACCTTAACTAGTAAAAAGAAAATTAGAAAGCAGAAACTAGCTCAAGCAGTTTCTAAATAAATGAAAAGGAAATTACATTTCTCTGGGTAAATATTTACTTCCTTCAGCGTGCCAACAAAAGCTACTATTTCAGAAATGGGAATGATAGTAACTAACTGGTACCTAGTTGAATTAATTGGAAATGTGCTGTATTTCCTTTTGAGCCTTGGCTTAATTGTAAAATAAAGAAATTTCAATCTGATGCTCTAATTGCACTTGGGATCTGGTATCCTGTTTATATATATAAGATGGCCTTAATTTTATGTGAGTAGACCATGTTAAGAATACCTTAATCATTTTTATAATGGCTTCCTCTAATAGAACATTCTTTTTCCAGAGCTCTAAAACTTATTTTTTATTCCTTTTAGTTTATTCCATTTAAGCTTAAATCATCTTCATTTATCAAAATTTTAGGTGCAAAAATATGAAACAAAATGTTTGCTTAAGGTTTTATAAAACATAACTTTAAATGCTGGCATTTAAGAAGAAAATTGTGTTTAAATTGGTTTTTATCTCTATATTAGGTATACATAGAGAAATTTACTCAACTGACTACTGTTATTTGTAGCCAATGTTTGATTAAATAAACTGATGGAAGAAATCTT